>NC_077227.1:700156134-700421134 GCF_027887165.1 Monodelphis domestica | reverse complement strand
TGGAAGACCTAGCAGTATTACTAAGCACTAACAAATTACAGTACAGAAAGGACAGCATTCTCTGTCTCTGTAGTAGCAAAGCACCACAGATGGGTCATTTATTAACATAACAAATATTTGTTAAGTACCTATTGTGTGTTGGATGCTATACTTAGGGATGGAAGCAGACAAAATTTTGCCAAGGCGCAATCTCTCCCCAAACAGAATTTATAGCCTAGTAAGGAGTTAACTCAGAGACATAGATAACAACTCTGTATGATTCCATCCATCTTCCTTTAACTTCCCAGACAAAACAGCTTTTCCCAGTCATCTCAGCTCTATATGTAGTTTGTTTGTTTGTTTTAAAACCTAACCCTCTGTCTTAGAAGTGATACTAAATATTGGATCCACAGTAGTAGGATTGTGAGGGCTAGGCAGTTCGGGTAAAGTGACTTGTCCAGAGTCATACAAGTAGGAAGTGTCTAAGGTCACATTTGAATTCAGAACTTCTCTTCTCCAGGCCTGGCTCTCTATCCATTGAGCCACATAGCTCTCAGCTCTTGTTATTTCCTCCTATTAAAGTATAAACTTTTTTTTAAACCCTTACCTTCCGTCTTGGAGTCAATACTGTGTATTGGTTCCAAGGCAGATGAGTGGTAAGGGCTAGGCAATGGGGGTTAAGTGACTTGCCCAGGGTCACCCAGCTAGGAAGTGTCTGAGGCCACATTTGAACCCAGAAATTCCCATCTCTAGGCCTGGCTCTCAATCCACTGAGCCACCCAGCTGCCCCCTAAAGTATAAACTTTTTGAGGGCAAGGATTATCTTTTTGTTTTTGGATTGGTGCTAAACACAGTACATGGAACATACCAAATGCTTAGTCAAAGCTTTTTGAGTCATTCATTAATTGGCTTTTGCAATAATCTAAACAAGAAATGAGGCAACGAGATGGCACAGTGGATTGAGTGCCAGACCTGGAGTCAGGAGGACTCATCTTCCTGAGTTCAAATTGTATATAGTTCAAATTATATACTTCTTAGGTGTGTGACTCTGAACAAGTCCTTCAATTCTGTTTTCCTCAGTTTCCTCATCTATAAAATGAACTGGAGGGGCAGCTGGGTAGTTCAGTGGATTGAGAGCCAGGCCTAGAGATGGTAGTTCCTAGGTTCAAATCTGGCCTCAGACACTTCGTAGCTGTGTGACTATGGACAAGTCATTTATCCCCCACTGCCTAGCCCTTACCACTCTTCTGCCTTGGAACCAATACACAGTATTGATTCTAAGGTGGAAGGTAAGGCTTATAATTTTTTTTAAAAATGAATTGGAGAAAGAAATAGCAAACAACTCCAGTCTTTGCTAAGAAAACACCAAATGGGTTCATGAAGAGTCATATATGACTGAAAAATGACCATAGAACAAAAGCAACAAAGCAAAAGCTGATAAGGGTTTGAACTACATGGTGACTTATTAGTAAAGAGAAGGATATTTATGTCATAGATCTTGAAAAGGTAAAAAAAGACAAGCTTTGGCCATTGATTATATATATGGAATGAGTGACAATGAGTTTTGGTTATAGTATATAGCATCTAGGACAGTGATGGCGAATCTTTTAAAGAAGGAGTACCATCTTTGGCACCTGAGCCATAGGTTCACCATCACTGATCTAGGAAAACTAGAATTAAAACCCAGGCCCTCTAGCTACAAATCCCATTCATGTTACCCCAGAGCTCTAGTCCTAGTTCACCAGCAGTCTCTTGGACATTTCAAATTGAATGTCCCAAAGGCATCCCAAACTAAATGCGTACAAAATTGAACTCATTATTTTCCCCCAAAACCCAAACTCTCCTCTCTTATGAACTTCCTTACTACTGCTGAGAATACCACTATTCTTCCAGTCATAGGCAAGAGATGTTATGACACACCTCTCCTACCATCATTCATTGGTTCAATGAAAATATATTAGGCAAAACAACTTTACAGATAGTAATTAGTTGCATAGAAACAATGTCATCTGTATTATGAATGGGTCATCAACATATAAAGCATTAATAATAAAATTGCCAAACAGTGGTCAAATCAACCATATGCCTGTAAAGATTTAAGTGTCTATAAAAACATAGGGTACAAAGTCTTATAGAAATAATTTTTAATCTAAGTAAACAAAGGAGTTTACATTTTGTTTGAGAGGCAACAGGAAGTCACAGAAGGAGAGGAGTACCATGGTCAGAACCAGAAGTGTTTCGTAAATGTTTAACTAGCTCACTGAAAACACACTACAGTTTTAAGTTTAATCTGTATTATTCACATTTTCTCCATCACTTTCACAAGTCTAGACAACAAAATAATAAACTAAACCTAGATTTGCAACATTTGCTGATTTCCAAGGTATAAATGCTCACACTGGGGAAAAAAATTTTAAATCCTTACCTTCTATCTTAGAATCAATACAACATATTAATAGTATCGGTAAGGGCTAGGCAATAGGGATTAAGTGAGTTACCCAGGATAACACAGCAAGGAAGTATCTGAGGGCAAATTTGAACCTAGGTCCTTCTATATTAAGGCTTGGCTCTCTCTCCACTGAGTCACCTAGCTGCCCCCTTGCATTAAAATTTTAACAATTAGCTCTTGAGCCTATTTTAATTAGCTCCAGCACATCCCTGAGACTCAAATTTATGGTTAAAGAAAATTTCTTGAGCATCTTTGTGAAGAATAGATTAGAATAAGGGGAAACTTGAGCTGGATAAGTCAATTAATGAGGACCTGAATTTAGGGAAAGCAGAGAAAAGGGGTTGCATGTAAGAGGTAGAAATGAAACTATTTGGCAACGTATTGAATGATCTGGGTGAGTGAGGGAGAGGTCAAGGTTAATTTTGAAGTTACAAAACTGTGAGACTAGAAGAATGGTAGAGGAATAAAAACAAGGAAGATTGGAAGAAGGGAGGGTTTGAAGTAAAGAAAAATGAGTCATGTTTTGGATATGTGGACATGTTGAATTTGAAATGTCTCTAGGACATGCGAAATATCCATTGGGCAGTTGTGATGAGGGAATGAAGCTAAGATGATTTGGGGGCTGGATACATAGATTTATGAATCATCCATATAGACAATAATTCAACCCATATAGTCTGAAGAGGTCTCAAAGAGAGAGTAGAGAAAAAAGGAGAAAAGGGGCCAGGATGGAAACTTGGGTATACTCATAGTTAAGAAGTAGATACAAATTAAAATCTAGCAAAAGAGCCTGAGCAGGAATGGTCATTCAGACAGAAGGAGAACCAGAAGAGGGTGGTGTCACAAAAATCCAGAGGAAGAACCTAGAAGAAGAGGGTAGGCAAAGGCATCAAAGGCTAGAGAAAAGCCAAGAAGAATGAAGAATGAGAAAAGGCAATCTCATTTGCAATTGAGATCTCTATTAATTGGAAAGTGAGAGAAATTTCATTTGAGTGATGAAGTCAAAAACTAGATTACAAAGGAGAATAGACAAGAAACTATTTCCCCTGATCCCATCCCATTCTCCTGACCTTCAGATACCTCCCAGATGCCTCTCAATAAAAATTTCTGACTGGCCACAATCTGGCTAAAACTTCAGTGACAGATAAAAGAGGGGCTTTTAATTGTCCTTCATCCTGACTTCATTGGCCATATCTCCCAGGCAGCTTCATGACAGGGATTTCAGTTTGGAGATCATCTTGTTCATAGTGGTCAGAACAGAAGAGCTCACATTTATGAACATAGACAAATAAGAAATATTGATTCAATTGATTTTTCCTTCTTTTCCTTTGTTTTCTTACCAAAGAAAACAAACTTCAAAGTATAAGGGTCAAAAAGTTAGAAAGGAGTTAAAATTCTACACTGTAGACAATTGATTTTGATTACTATTATTCATAGATTTTTGGAATATGTTATTAAATGGACAGTTAATGAAACCGAGGAAAGAAAGTGAAGATTACAAAGAAGCAGCATGGCTTATCAAGAGCAGTTCATGCCATAATAATATCATTTTAATAATAATAATAATAATAATAGCTTGCATTTATATGGCACTTTAAGGTTCACA
Organism: Monodelphis domestica; assembly: GCF_027887165.1. Lineage (NCBI taxonomy): Eukaryota > Metazoa > Chordata > Mammalia > Didelphimorphia > Didelphidae > Monodelphis > Monodelphis domestica. The sequence continues at coordinate 700,417,100 of NC_077227.1, read as the reverse complement.
AATAAATTTACAAATATTATCTCATTTTTATCTTCAAAATAACCCTGGTTGGTAGGCAGCATTATTATCCCCATTTTACTAATGAAGAAATTGAGGCAAACAGAAGTGACTTGTCTAAGGTAACAGATTTAGTAAATGTCTGAGGCCAGATTTGAATCCAGGTTCAATACTCTATACACTGTGCTACCTAACTAAAGAGTAGTTAACAATTAGGGATACTCACACAGAAGATACTCACACAGAAACAAGATTAAAGAAAAATCAGGAGAACATTTTCCGTCTGGTTCACCTAGATTTTTGTCAAGGCATTTGACAAAGTTTCTCATGCTGCCCTTATGGACAAGGTAAAGATATGTGAGCAAGATGATAATAGAGTTTATTCAGTCATGTCCAATTCTTTGTGATCCCATGGTCCATACTGCCCATGGAGTTCTCTAGGCAAAGATACTGAAGTGGTTTGCCATTTCCTTCTCCAGTGGATTAAGGCAAACAGAGGTTAAGTGACTTGCCCAGGGTCACAGAGTTACTAAGTGTCTGAGGCTGGATTTGAACTCAAGTTTTCCTGACTCCAAGTCTAATCTATCCACTATGCCACCTCACTGCCCTTAGGGTATAATAAATAGTTAGGTGGATTCTGAATTTATCAAATAACTGAAGCAAAAGACTTGTCGTTAATGATTCAATGTCAGCTTGATAAGAAATTACTATGAAAGTCTCTCTCCCCCCACAATCTTTGCTTGGCTCTGTACTATTCAAAATGTATGCCAATAATTTGACTGTATTCTTAGGTGATCTGCTTATTTAGTTTGCAGGTGGCAAAAAACCAAGTGAAATCACTTACAAGTAGAATGATTTTATGTCAGCACCCAAAAAGATCTTGACTGGTTAAAATATTGGGTGAAATCGAAGAGGATGAAATTCATCAGGAGTACATGTGATGACTTAAGCTTAAAAACTCAACCTCAGAAGTACAAAATAAAGGGAGACAGCACTAGATACAATTTTTTTTCCTGAAAAAGATCTATGTGTACTAATGGACTGTAAGCTTAATGTGTCAAGAATTCATGTAATATACCAGCAAGAAGAGCTAATGTGATCTTAAGATAAACTAGGAAAAGTGTGTCATCCAGGACCAAGAGGCTCTCACTCATTATACTCTTTTCAAGTCATACGTAGAGTATTATGTTCATTTGTTCTAGGGACTCCTATCCCTTACTAACTGGCCACTCAGTCAACACAAGGGTCTAGAAGATCATAGGAAGAAAGATTTAGAGTTAGAAGGGAATGCAGAGTCCAACACTTTCCCTTTGCAGATAAAGAAACAGAGGTCTAGGAAGTGAGGTATAAGCTCCTTATTTACTTATGGCAGCTAGGTGGGGCCCTAGTGGACAGAATACTGGGGTTTGAAGTCAGGAAGAATCATCTTTCCAAGTTCAAATCTAACCTCAGAAACTTATTAGCTGTATGACTCTGGACAAATCATTTAATCTTCTTTGCCTTAGTTTCCTCATCTGTATAATGAGTGGGAGAAGGAAATGGCAAACCACTCCAGTGTCTTTGCCAAGAAAACTCCAAATGGAGTCACAAAGAATCTGACATTACTGAAAAATGACTGACGGAAAGCTCCTTGAGGGCAGGGAGGAGTCTTTTTCTCTTTTTGTATCTTCAGTGCTTTACACAATACCTGAAACATCGCAGACTTTTAATGAATGTTTGTTGAATTAATTTGCCTGATATCACACCACTAATAAGTGTCTGAGACTGGATTTAAATTCAGGTCCACTAAATGCAAAGCCAACATTCTTTCTATAGTACTACAAAGTCTCTTAGAATTAAATACTTGGAGGGGGGGGGGGTACTCATTACCACAAGGCTGGCTAGGTGGCTTAGTGGACATAATGCTGGTCCTAGAGTCAGGCAGACCTGAGTTCAAATCTGACCTCAGACACTTTCTAGCTATGTAACTCTGGGTAAGTTCTGTTAACTTCTATTTGCCCCACTCTCCTCACCTATAAAATAGGAATAACAGCACCTACCTGGTAGCGTTGCTGTTGTAAGGATCAAGATATAATATTTTTAAAGCTCTTAACACAGTGCATATCATGGCTTGGGTATCAGGGCATTGGAGAGCAAGCTGTAACTGTGCAGGATTGGTGATCCCTTGGGTTATTGAAATGAAAACCATTCGTAACCTTGTGACCATCAAATCCTCAGCTTAGGATCTGTCTCTCTGAGCCATAAGGACTCCAAGACTCACAACAAATAGGAAAGGGCCATTGGAGAACCGCTAGCCCAATCCCCTCTTTTTATAGGTAAGAAAAGTAGGAAATCTGAAAGAGCCAAAAGGGGAGTCTTAACTCTGCTTCTCTATCTCCAAGTCACTGAGAGGCCACTAGTGGAATGGAAATGCCATAGTGCACTCCTAAGGACCCTTAGAGCACTGGAGTATACAGGATATTCTGGAAGGAATAATATTTCTGATGCAAGTGCTTGTTGAACCCTTTTCAGAGCTACTTTCCTCCTTTAGGTGTCCACCTGCCACCTAGCTCTTACCTGTGGCTCCAAGAAGCTCTAGCAGGCACAGCAGCCCTATCCTAGTAAATCATTTTGGCAGAGAGGCTACACTAGGTTGAAGGCAACCAACCAACTTCAGACTCATTGGTGAGGTAGGGCTATACCTATCTCAAGCTTGGGAAGACTTCTCCCAAGGTAGAATGGGCAAACAAGAACAGTTTGCTACAATAGCCATGAAGGCAGCAGAAGGAGGCACTTAGAGCTTGGTCTGACATGGAAGACACCAAGGCATCCTGGGACATCCTCAGTCATCCTGACTTTTGTCTTGTCACTGGACTTTGAAGACTCTGGAAAATGAACTCAGCCTCAACATAGTTTCCAATTCAAACACAAGTCAAGACATTGCCCACAGTGATGTCATTTTAGCCCCCTTCTAGTAGAAAAAATACCAACCAACAAACATATCACAGGAAAAGCTAAGAAAGGACATTCAAGGGGTGTGGATTGTGGAAGTGAGTCAAGAATATTCCTAACAGGGGGCACCTTGGTGGCTCAGTGGATAGGGAGCCAGATCTGGAGACAGGAGATCCCAGGTTCAAATCTGGTCTCAGATAATTCCTAGTTTTGTGACCTTGGACAAATCATTTCATCCCAGCTCTTACCACTCTTCTGCCTTGGAACCAATACTGATTTTAAGATGGAAGATAAGAGTTTTTAAATGGGGAAAAAATATTCCTAACAAGTATAGCAATGATTTAGGAACATGTTTGTAGGTTTTTATCCTTTACTCTTCCTAGTTTGATACTCTACCCACTAAATCTTCTGCCTCAGAGATTATAGAATTTAGAGTTGGAAAAGACCTTATAGAAACCATATTTCCTTATCTACTGGTTTTACAGCTAAGGAAACTGAGGTCTAGATAGAGGAAGTGATTTATAGCCAAAGAACTTGTAAGGAACAGAGTCAGGATTTCACTCAGATCTTAATTAAACCCCAAATCTTTCTTCCATTAAAACATTTCATTGAAACCCTCAGTTGAATTTCCCATCTTCCTGGTATTTCAGTTCACTTCAGATTTATTCAACCCACTAAGTACTTATTGGACAGCGATCACTTTCAAGGCATTCCCCCAAGTCTTTTTCATAGGACACAATGAAGAAGATTTAGAACCTAAACTTATGGAGGTCATTCTAATTCAAAGATAACTTCAATGTCATTTACAAAATACTTATCGTACTTTGCTTTCTTATAGTTGGCATGTGAACATTGCATGGGCTATGAGTAGACTGATAGAATGGTAGCAAGGAAAATATGAGTTCCAATCCTATCTCCAATGCTTCCCCAGCTGGGGGTTCCTGGGAAGGTAATTTTATTTCTCTGAGAATCCATTTCCTCATCTCCAAAGCAAAGATGATAGACCTGATGACCTCTGAGATCTTTGTCAAGCTACAAGCTCTGTAGTATCCTCTTCCAATCTGGACCCAAGCTCCTGTGTCTAGGACCCTGGACTCTGAGTAGTAAGCTTTAACCTAATCTTGCCTGGCCATCCTTCCTTCCTTTTTCCAAGTGTAGCTCCGAGAACAGTGTTCAAATCCACACAACCATTCTTAGAATGGACATACCAATTATTTTATCCTCTGACTCCAATTTCCCTTTCCAAAAGACTTCCCTAACTGCCACTCCCCAACATGTATTATCTTGCCCTATCAGGCGTAAGGGGCAGCTAGGTGGCACAGTGGATAGAATGCCAGGCCTAAAGTAAGGAAGACCAGAGCCCAAATCCAGCCTCAGACATTGACTACTAGTGACCCTGGGCAAGTCACTTAACCTTGTTGTCTCAGTTTCCTCATCTGTAAAATGAGCTAGAGAAGTTAATGAAAAACTACTCCAGTATCTCTGCCAAGAAAACCCTAAATGGGATCATGGGAACAAGAAGAAATGGATACAGCTGCAATGACCTAACAACCACAAAATTAAGATGAAAGTTGCTTGAGGGCAGGAATTGCCTTGATTGTTTATATTTGTGTGCTCAATACTTAGCACAGTGTCTGACACACAGTAAATATTTATTCAATACTTTCATTTCTTTCCCATTCTAAATCTATTATCCTAACATATATAAAATGGTTTCTATACCTGAAAGCTATATGAATATTAATTATCATTTTCTAAATTTAGATCTTATAATTAGAAAAACTGCACTGTTGGGGTAGCAAGGTGGCCTGGCCTCAGATACTACCTAGCTGGGTGGCCCTGGGCAAGTCACTTGGCCCCCCATACCTAGCCCTTATTGCTCTTCTGCCTTGAAACCAACACACAGTATTGATTCTAAGATGGAAGGTAAAAGTGTTTGTAAAAAAACCTATACTGTCAGTGTCAATTATGTCCATTACTGAAATTATGGACCTAATTCTCCCTGTCAGGCATCTTTCAAAACAGCAAGTGAGATTACTGAGGAGGTGGAGGGAAGAAGGAGAAAGAGCAGGGGAATCTCCAAGCCACATTTTGAAATTTGTTTCCAGCCTCAGTTTTGGTAACCAACATGTGATCCCTTTACTGCTTCTCAAAAAATTTTTTTTGCCTTAGTCGTCCCTGACTTTAACGATGCTGACAGTTTCTCCAGTAAGGAACTTGGTCCCTCCCAGTACACCACCAGGTCAGATTTGCATGATCATAGAGAATGTGATCCCCATGAACCAGATCACATGCTGTAGGCAGTCAAAGGACTTGAATTGGAAGCTGAGTGAGCCTGGGCAGAGCCCCACCTCTCCCTGGGCTTCTACTTCCTCATGTATAGACTCAAGGAATAGGACTAGATGATCTCTAACGAGGGCGACTATAAACCAGAAAGAAAAACAAATTGTCCCCCAATTCTCAAGCTCCCAACACACAGGGCATGACATGTCACAAGCAGTAGAGAAGAATGGAGACCAGCTCTATGGAACACAGGCTTTGGCTTTAGCATCTCTAGAAGTTCTTGGATTTTTTGTTTTATGATCATCCCCAAAATAAATGCTATTAAGTGCATGTGTTAAGTGTGTATGCCTGCGCCGATATACTGTGATAAAGTGCAAGGCAGCAACAATTTATTAAGTATCTACTATAATCAACATACAAGATTCAGACAAAATATAAAGCATGGCACCATAGGAGAGAAAACAATGGGGGGTTCAGAAAAGGGGTAAATAATGGGCTTTGTGAGGTCTGGGTCATGAGAGTTAAGACCAGAGAAGGAATCTTTCAAGAGCTTATTATTTTATTTGCATTTAAAGAACTGGGTGGAAAAAGAAGAAATGTTTCATTTACCACCACCATCCCGGTTTCATTTTTGACTTTTTTTTTTCCTTTTTAGACTAGACCCATAGTTCCATCAATATTGCTAAGTCCCAGTGAGGAAACTACTCTCAACCAATACACATCTACACACTTTATGCTATTCAAAGAGTTGTCCGGGTAGCTGAGAGGTGAGTGACTTCTCCAGGCTCATGGAGACAACATATGTCGGAGGCAAGACTGGAATCAGGTCTTCTTGGCTTCAATCTTGCCTCTCTAGCTATGACACTGGAAGTGCTTCCTGTTTGACTAATGTCTTTGTTAAAGCCTATTTCTATAGATTACAATTATTTAAATGCTAAAGGACTGAAAATCCAAATGGTCTGATATTTTAATTAGATGAGCAGATCAAACAAAAAAATCAGGGAAACAGATGGACATCTCTACTTGAAATGGTTTGGGGAAAGTGAAACAAAACTTGTAAATGTGGTTTTCCCCCTTTTAAAGGACTATATAAGATCATTATGGGGGGGGTAAGAACTGAAAAAAATTATTTGGGAAAATATGTGTGAGAGTGGGATGTTAATACACTAAATCAATCAAGTCACTTAGGAGAAAAGAGCACTTGGCCTGGTTTGGGTCCCCCTCATCTTTGACTGAATGAGAATTTTGTGAATTTCAGAGGTAGAGAGAACTTCACTACTATCCTCGCCCTGGAACATGTTCTCAATTGACTTTCTCAACTCCCCAGTTGTCCTAATGAGTCAGGTCCCCACAGGATGGCTATTATTATATCCTTTCCACACTCTGGGAGTAACTTTTAGTCATACTAATACAGTACAAATTGATATAAAATATTCCCCCAAAATCTGTGACACATTCTCCCCCCAGCATATGCAGATTCCATCAGAAAGTAAGTTTAAGCTGAGAGAGCACATTTGACAAAAGGGTAAATCACAGCTCCCGGTTGCTAGAAGTCTTTGTCTCCACTCAATGAGGGGGTTGAAGAAGTTCCCCTTATTTATGGTGAAGCTTCATTTATGGGTTCCTTAAAGAGGTTTATATTTGTGTCCAGCCTGTCCTTGACTCCCAACATGGCCATTAGTTCTACAGAAATGTCATTGGGAAGGAAGATTAAAAAACCTTCTAGTTAGGGCAGCAAGACAGCTCAGTAGACAGAGAACCAGACCTAAAGATGGAAGGTACTGGGTTCAAATCTGGACTGAGATACCTTCCAGTTGTGTGACTCTAGGAAAGTCACTTAAATTCCTTTTCCTGGCCCTTGCTTCTATTGTCTTAGAATTGGTACTAAGACAGAAGGTAAGTTTTGTTTTGTTTTGTTTTTCTTTGTTTTTTTTTTAAGGGAGTAAGTACAAGGTAATCTCAAAGGAAAGGCAGTAGAAATGAGAAAGTGAATGGGGAGAGGATTCCTGGAAACGGTAAAATTTGAACAGAGTCCATAAGGCAACCAGAAGATGCTTGAGAAGTAATGGGAAACAAAATCCTCTTTTTCTATTCTACTTTGCATAAGAAAATCCACTCACTCTCTCACTCTCACGTGTACTCTCTCTCTCCCTCTCTCCTTCCCTCTCTCTTCCTCTCTCTTCCTCCCTTCTCTCTCTCCCCTTCTCTCTCTCTCTCTCTCTCTCTCTCTCTCTCTCTCTCTCTCTCTCTCTCTCTCTCTCTCTCTCTCTCTCTCTCTCTTTCTCTCTCCCCCTCCCTGCCCTTTTAATGACTGTTAAATTCCAAGAGAAAAAAAAATGTTTTTAAGTGAGGGAAAAAGAACTAGATTCTGAGTAAGAGCTCTTAGACTAATAGCCTGTCAACTTTTTTCTACCTATGTAGCTTTGGGCAAGTCATCTAATTTCTCTGAGCCTCAAGCTCCTTCTCTATAAAATAAAGAACTAGATGGACTAGATTCTAGACCAGAGGAATTCTAGATCATCTCTTCAGTCTCCTCCAACACTTTTATGATTCCATGTGGTTGACACAGAATCATATTGATGTTGTAGGACATAAAAGTGAAATGTGTCTTCAAGGAGCTTACAATCTAGTTAGGGATCCTCTTGTGTCATTCTAAATATATCTAAGATAACTTCACTTTTCAAAGTAAAAAAATTTTAACCATTATTTTAAAAGCATCCATATGAAGCAGTAAGAGTGAATAAAATGTGCGTGATAGAGAAAACCAGAAGCCTTAATAAAGAAACCCACAACAGAAAACATCAATGATAATAATAATCACTAGCATTTATAATAATTACAATAGAATATAAACTAGATTGTGATTATATTGATATATTAACATAACAACAGTTCATATGTTATAATACTATATATAATAAAATATATTGTGTAGTCATATTATAATTATTTATAATAGATAACAGTATACATGATTCCGTAAGACTTTATTTTATGTGACCAATACATTCCAAGACCCTTAGCATAAACTGAAAATCAAACATAATAGAAAACCCTATTGTTTAATAATTATTTCTTACATGAACATACCCTAACTCTTTACGGCTTTTATTAGGCTTATCAGAGCTACCGGCATCACTACTCTTGTGCTTTGGGGCCATTATTAAAAACTAAGTAGCATTGATGAAACAAAGAGAAGCCCTGCTCTGACATGGACAGGACTTGTTACAAGCAAGGACTCGAGACAAAGACTGATAAGGAAGCTAACGTTTGGCACAAAAGGATGAAATGACTCACATTAATGCTTCTCAGAGGGAAAATGAGACTGTTTGGGCCAACTGCAGTGAAACTTCACAAAAGTAGTGGTGATTTAATGCGTACTTAAATTTTCCATTTTACATATTTTTCTGCCCTTCCCCCCTTTTCTTGGCCAGTCAAATATACCTGAATTGGCTGTGTCAGGTTCATGTAAAACAAAGTCCTGCTGTATAATAAAAGCTAACATTTTGCTTTGCGTGTTAAAGATTGCAAAACACATCACATATTAATGTCATCTGATCTTCATGACAACTCTGGGAGTGAAGTGCTATTTATTAACCCATTTTACAAATGAGGAAACTGAGGCAGAGAGAGGTTAAGTGACTTGCTCAAGGTCTCCGAGCTAGTAAGTGTCTGAGGCAAGATTGAAATTCAGATTTTTCTGGACCTTGCATCCAATATTTCTATCCACTATATCACCTAGCTGTCCACCAAATTAGAAAAGCCCATATATCCCATCTGCTTCCAAGTTTCTCAGTCATCACTGCTCAAGTATGGATATTATAACAAGAGAAACATGTGATAGGGCATTTCATTCTTCAGTGACAAATCAATCCACATACATTATTGAATTTGATTCTCTCAACTACTCAGTAAGCAGAGAGGGAAGCTAGTTTTGCCCCCATTTTGCAGATGAGAAGACTGAGACGCCAAGATAGCTTAGTGGTGAAACTAGCACTCAAACTCAGATCCTATGACTGCAAGCTCAGTGTTGGACTGGAATAGAATGACTTCAGTTTTCTACAATTTAGAAGTAGGAAAGACCTTGGAGATCACCTAATCTGATATTCTGAGGAAGAAATCGAGACCCAAAAAAATTAAGAAAATCATCAGTCAGTCAGCTGGAAGCTGGCAGAGTTAAGATTCAAACAGTCTTCTGTTTCTAAATCTTCTTGTCTACCACATAGCAATGACAGACATACACAGATAGGAACCTGAAAGCTATCCATACAGATACACTGCCCAACAATTGAGGGCTCCTAAATCGTCTGCTTGACCTTTCTGCTGTCCTGAGATCCTAAGAATGCATCAGACACACCAATCTCTAGATTCCAAAGCCAGCCTCAGTCTCTCCTCACTGCCACCCAAAGATTCTACCTCTTTTCCCAATCTTTAAGTCATTCTGCCTTGTCTTCTCCCTGGGCTTTTTCCTTCCCCTGTTATTAGATCTAGCTCCTCCTCTGTCTGTAGCCATTTGCCAGAAAGAAAGAAAAAATGGACTCTCTTCCCTGTTCTCTCCCAGCCAGTCTCTTCTTGTGTCCCAGCTGCTAAACAAAAACAATAAAAACAGACTGGCAGCAGACGCCAGGATTTTTGCCAGAAAGATCACTTATACAACAAACAGGGTCCTAAAAGATTACTCTTAAGCCATCACTAATGACACGAAAGTGTCATGATCAGCTCAGAGCTATTTGGGAAAATCTCTCCAAAACCTGAGCTCTTTAAACAGTGTTATAACCTCTCTCAAAAAAAATATCCCATGGCAGCCCACTGCCTATATAACGAGACCCAAATATCTTAACATGGCATTCTAGATGCTCAGGGGTCTTTTTCCTGTCTGGTCCTCTTCTTCTCTATGCAGAATCAGACCCTCCAGGTGTACTGGCCTCTTCTCTGTTTCCTCAAAATAGAGAAGCCTCATAATTTCTTGTCTTTTCACATGCTATTAAGCCAACATGAAATTCCCTCTCCCCTTCCTTCCTATTTAAATTAGGGCACCTAGGTGACATAGTGGATGCAGTGCAGGGGCTGGAGTCAGGAAGACCTGAGTTCAAATCCATCTACAAACACTTATTAGCTGGGTGACCCTGGACAAGTCATTTAATCCTGTTTGTCTCTGTTTTGTCATTTACAAAATGAGCTGGAGAAGGAAATGGCAAAATACTCTAATATCTTTGTAAAAAAAAAAACTCAAATGGGGATACGACTGGGAATGTTGACTTTAAATGATCGCTCTATTGCAAGTAGTAATAATATGGAAATAGATTTTGAACAATGATACAAGTAAAACCCAGTGGAATTGCTCATTGGCTCCAGGAGATGGGAGGGAGGAAAGGAGGGAAAGACCATAAATCATGTAACCATGGAAGAATATTCTAAATTAATCAATTAATTAAATAAATGTTTAAAAAATTAAGTTAATTTTTTAATTTAAAAAATGAAAGCACCAACTGGGATCATGAAAAGAGCCAGACATGACCAAAACAACCAAATAACAGCATCCTTCAAGGCTAATCTCCATGAGCTCTCCAGTCTAAAATAATATTACTCTTTTCCAAAATGTTAAGGCACTACCATGTACCCCAAGGAATCATTGACAAGAAGAAAACTGCCATGTATATAGCAGCTCTTTCAGTGGTTGCAAAAAATGGAAATAAAGTATATGCCCATTGATTAAGATAATAGCTAAACAAATTGTGCTACATGAATGGAATAGAAAAATGTGGTGCTATAAGAAGTTATTAATATTATGAACACAGAGAAGCATGAGGACACAGGGAAAAGCAATAAAAATTCATCAATGTGCTAAGCACTATGCTAAACAAAGGGATGCTCCTAGTGATAGACTTCAAGAGTGTAAGGATGTGGGGAAACTTAGTGACTCAGTGGATAAGTTCAAAATGGCCTCAGAAACTTCTTTGCTCTAGCAAGACCCTGGGCAAATCATTTAACCCCAGTTGCTTCCCTTTTACTGCTCTGGCCTGGAACTAATATTTACTATCAATTCTAAGACATAAAGAAAGGGTTATTATGGAGTGAGTATTTGAGATGTGGGCTAATTAGAAAGAGCCCATGATGAAAGAAGAGAGCAAAAAGAAGCCAAGAAGAACAGGAGACCAATGACTATCCATGAATGTAACCCTGACTCCAAAAGATTTTTGGAGTTCATTTTAAACTTTATATGACCTACTCATAATAGGTATATTCAGAGGTATCTGGGGTCTTTGTAACCCAAGCATTTGAAAAAAAGACTTCTGTTCCCTTTATCTGTCTTAGAATAGCATAATTCCTAACATCTGTGGGCCATCCTGTGGTCACGTTATTGTCTGTAGGGAGCCATCTTTCTGGGGCCATTATGGGTGAAGCTCTATTTCCCTGAGCCAAAAACAAAGGGAACTGAATCCATGTCATTTTGGTAGAATACACATCTTATTAAGTTCTTTATGAATGACTATGTCCATTGTGATTTGTATTCAGTAATCTTATAGTTAAATGAAACTGGTCTAACATAGTACCCATACAAATAAGGTCATACGTCCTTCAAGTACAATATTTAATTATATTAATTATATTTAAAATTATATAACATTTCACATAATATATATTTTTCAGTGGCTTCAATATAAAATTATTATTATTGTTGTTGTTAATCAGATCAGTGATTTCATTGATGTAGGAAGTTTCCAAAGAATACTTTCCTCCACCAGTAGAAATTGACACCTTCTCTGCAATTTTAATTGTAGAAAGTTTCCTGGACCACTGAGAGAATAAGTAAATGAATTCTCTATGCTGACTCACTATTATTCTACATATGGAAAGATGACTAATTATAGAAGTGAAAAAATTGTTTGATTTCCTTAACTAGATTTTAATTCTCTTGAGAGCAGGGACCATATCTTAAAGTTCCCTAGGATTCAAACACAGTAGTCTTCAATAAATACTTGTTAGTTTACTTATTAGATTATCTGAAGGAGTTTTGGGACACTGAAACTACTATTTTGTTGAGGGTGGAGTTGTTTTTTGTCATTTTTCTCTTTGCTTTAAAATTAATAAATATAAAATAATAAATAAAATAATAAAATAAAATAATATAATATATGTTATATATAATAAAAATAATGTAATATATAATATAATAAAATAATAAACAAAATAAAAATAATAAAACATTATTTAAAAGATTTTAGTCAAATGAAAGTAGTAACTATCGATTAACACTGAAACTTCCGTATTCCAAGAGATTGGGGATTTTTCCAGTGTTGGTGCACCCTCCACTACTAGAGATTGTAATCTCTCCATGGAGATGGTCTTCATGAGCTAGGGGCCCTGAAATCAGAAAGACTCATCTTTAAGAATTCAAATCCTGCCTCAAACACTTAACTAGACATGTGACCATAAGCAAGTCACTTAATCCTGTTTGCCTCTATTTCCTCATCTGTAAAACTAGATTGAGAAGGAAATGGCAAACCACTCCAGAATTTTGCCAAGAAAGCCCCAAATGAGATCACAAAGAGTCAGACCCAACTAAAATGACTGAGCAACAGAAACAATTTCATGTCCCTTTCCCTATCTTCAAATCAACTGGTGGCCAAGATGCTGATAGTGAATTTCTCTGTACTTAACTGAGTCCTTAGAAGACAGCAACAGAACTAGTCTCCTAACTATCCAATGTAATGGACTTTACTACTAATAGCAATATAATGATCCAGGACAGTCCTAAGGGACTTATGAGAAAGAATGCCATTCACATTGAGAGAAAGAACTATGGGAATAGAAACGCAAAAGAAAAAGATGTGACTTGTCACATCACTTACTTATAAGGATATATGATGTGGGGTTTTGGCTTTAAAATATCACTCTATTGCAAAAATGAATACTATGAAAAATAGGTATCAAGTGATAACATTTGTACAATGTAGTAGAATTGCTTGTCGGCTCTGGGAGCGGGGAGGAAAGAAGGGAGGGAAAGAAAATGAATCATGGAAACATGGGAAATATTTTTAAAACTTTTTAAATATAAAAAAGAACTAATCTTCTATAATGAGATAGTAGTGTCTTGTACATATAAATACATATTGATAAATGTTTCTTGAATTAAATGAATTTGAATTGAGTTGAAGAAAATGAAAAAGTTAGGAGCATCAAACATACAAAGCCTTTTAAAATACTTTAGTACAATGAGAGATTTCTAAACCTTCTTTGGTTACCATGATTCCAACTTGAATTCCAGAGAGTAACACTGCAAGTCCAATGAGAAAAAAAAACTTTTATATTGGATTTATTGATTATGCCCTGTGTGAAGTAAAATTATCTAGGGGACTTCTATTGTAGCTTTGATCCCATACACCCCAATGGCAGGACATAGGCATCACAAAGTCACATGTTGTATCTGATGGCCTGACGCTGGCATCTCCTAGTGTCTCCTAGCATCTCTCAACATCAGCATCAGCTTCAGCGTCCTGAGCATCAATGTCCTGAGCCAGCACAACATCGCCAGGGAGGGAGGAGCTAGTGGAGTTTGAGGTTAATTCTCTCTATTTCACTTTGATTATAAATTTCAGCCACTCACAGACCGATCCACAACAGATGAGTTTCTAACCTGGTCCAGTTCACCACTCTTTAAGTAGCCTAGTCATCAAGCATTCCCCACAGACTCAACATATTTATGCCAGACTTAGTATGGGCACTTGACTGAGCCCACTGAACTTTAGAACTCTTGAACTCAAGTGAACAACTTTTCCAGTTCAGCATCCCACTAGCTATGATTTGATTAAAGAGGTACCACACCATGTCCCACCTTTCCTGCCTCTTTGAAAGGCAACATGGTACAATGGAAAACATGTGGGTCTTGCTATATTATTCAGTAAACTCTTTAGTTAGTCTAAACTGGGCTAAAATAAAGATATGAAATATTTGTAAAATGTTTAGCATTGGCAAATAGTAGATATTTAATAAATTCTTGTTCCCTTGCTTCTTTCTTAACATGGTTCCCATATAAACAAAATTGTATTGTAAGTATTTAATTGTATAATTATTTTGTTTTTGTTATTATTTTGTTGTTTTCATTGTTATTATTAACACTATTAGATTTCTTTACTAAAGTGATCAAGGGAAAAAAAAGAAACGATATGTTCTAAAATAATTAGAGAAGCTCTTTTTGTGGTAGCAAAGAACTGAAAACTAAAGGGATGACCATCAATTGAGGAATGGCTGGACAAATTGTATATATGATTATAATAGAATACTATGGTACTATAAGAAATAACAAATAAGATGATCACAAAAAAAAATCTGGAAAGAGTACTATGAAGTGATGCCAAGTGAAGTGAGCAGAACCAGGAGAACATTAATACACAGTAACAATAATGTATAATGATCAGCTGTGAATGACAACTATTATCAAAAGGCAAGGATCCAGGACAATTCCAAGGGACTCCTGACAAAAAAGGATATCCACTACCATAGAAGGAACTGATGGAATCCACATACAGATTGAAAGAAGCCATTCTTCACTTTATTTCCTTCATGGATTTCTCTAGTGTAAGCAAAACGTGTCTGGTTTCACAACATGACAAATAGGGCAATATGTATTACATAATAATATATGTACAACCTTTATCATATTACCTGACTTCATCAGGATGGAAACGAAGGGAGAAAAGAAAATTAGACTTAGATTTTTAAACATGGTGAATGTGAGAATTCATTTCTCTTGGATGAGCATATTTATTATAATTCATTCCATATTTATAATAAATTGTATTATTATATTAATGTCATTGAACATGCTCTATTATATCATATAAACATTTTAAATACTCTAGAACATGACCAGAAAAAGTAAACTAGAAGAACACTGAGTCTCAATCTTTTGAGTTTTAGTTTATTTATTTTGATTGAGACAGGTATCCCATCTTCTAATAGCATGCCAGAGCAAAAAGATTTATCTTTTAAATTAATGTGAATTAAAATCAATTTCTGTGCTGAGAATATATGAGAAATTTACTATGGCTTTTGTAACCAGGAGAATAGCGTGACATGAGAGAAAAAGCAATTAGACTCCATCTTTTATTTTGTACCATTCTTTAAGGTGATGATAAAGGTAAGATAAAAAAAAAGGTAAGATAAAAAGAGTGGGGATATATACAAATGGTGTTATATCAGTGAGATTATAGGTATATATATGTACATATATATGAAATCTCTTCAAAAACTATAAAGAATTAGAATATGAGGGATTATTTGACAATACCTAGTGCTTTGCATTGCATGAAGTAAATGTTTTTAAATTGTTTATAGAATATCTTTAAAAAAGACATGATTTTACCGGCATAGTGAGTCATCAGTTAAAAAAAAGAAAAGAAAAAAAACTTCCTCTATCAGTGTACATCAACTTCTCTCCATCTCGATCTTAGAAAGTTCCTTGGACCAAAAAGAACATAAGTGGCTTGTCTAGAATCAAATAGCTGGTGAGTTTCGGAGGCAGGACTTAAATCCAGGTCTTTGAACTCCAGGGCTAGCTCAGCAGTTAGCCAGTCTTCTACATATCCTTATTATTATTATACACATTAGGTTTAAATCCAAGTTCTTCTGTCTACAAACTGTGTAATTGTTCATTCATCACTTAATCATGCTAAGGGTTCATTTTCTTCCCTGTCAAAGGAGGATAATACTTGAACTGTCTGTCTCTCAGGATTGTGGTAAGGAAAGTGTTCTGTATACCTTAAAGCATAAAAGTGAATTATTACTATTGTCTGTCTCCTCCACTTTCCATACATGTGATCCCTGTTTCTGTGAAATGGTAAGAGCCAGTTGAAAGACCATATAATATAATATTGTTGTATAATATGTATATTATATAAAGCATATTTTATAGATTTATAAAATAGAATATTTTATTATATATAATATATGAGAATATAATAGAATATAGAAAATAAAATGTAAGATATAATAGATATTGTATAAGTATACTAAGTACACTATGGTATAAGTATACCAATAAGAATCCTGGGAATATATGCAGAGACAGCCTATTCTGGGACTCAAACTTCTCCATGTATCTTAGAGAACTCCAAGACAAAGACTACTACTATAAATTCAACTTGAATGCTGGGAGTTGAATGGAGAATATAGAAGACACCAGGGTGGTGCCCAACATTTGGTTCAAAGTAGAAGCCACATGGTGCAGTGACCAGAGCACTGGGCTTAGAATCAGGAAAACTCATCTTCGTGAGTTCAAATCTGGCCTCAGACACTTGCTACCTGTGTGACCTGGGGCAAATTTTCGGACCCAGATTGCCTTAGTTGTCTCATCTGTAAAATGAGAAGGATGGCAAACCACTCTAGCATCTTTATTTAAAAAAAAAAAGGAATCACAATTGGACACAATTGAAAAATGACAAAACAACAACAATTTACTTGATATGAATTGGAGCCTTGAGAAGTCTTTCTCCATCTTTGAAAAACTTTAATAGAGGAGATAACTTTCTTTTTGCTCAGCAAAAGGGAACCCCTAAAATGCAAATAACCAGCAAAGGTAACCCAGTTAATCAATAAATATTTATTAGGTACCTACTATGTGCCAGGCACTGTGCTAAGGACTAGAGATACAATGAAAGACAAAAGACTGTCTTGCTCTCAAGGAACTCACAGTCCAATGGAGGAGACTTAACAGAGTGACAGATTCATACTTCAGGATTAAAGTTCTTTCCAACATTGAATTCTCTACTTTGGAAATCCCATTACCTTACTCATATGCTTGCTTCTTCCACCAGCACAAGCTCTCTACACTTTAGAAAACAACTTGCATGGGTTTCTAGGAACAAAATGATCCACTACCTGGTGACCAAGCTTCCTGTGATAGAGCTCTCTGCATTTAACTATTGCCTATTATGTGCAAAAAAACTATTTGAGAAACTTCAAATGTAAAAATGCCCTAGATGTGTTTCCAGCCCTCAAGACACTTACATTTAGTTGGTTTCAGTTTGGATGATGTTGGTACAAATGTACAGAATCGTTTCCTAATAATTAGAGTTGCCTTAACAATTCGTAGCTGCTGGTGGTACAATGCATATAATACTCATCCTGGGATCACAAAATCCTGAGTTCTAATCTGAAGTCAGACAGCTATGTGACCTTAGTCAGGTCATTATGCATCAGTTTACCTCAGTTTCCTCAACTGTAAAATGAGGATAATGATAGCACTTGTCTCTCAGGGTTCTTGTAAGGATCAAATGAGATTATACAGTGCCTGACACATAGTAGACACTGTATAAATAATTATTGCCATCCCTTTCCTGGCCAAAAGTGAATTGAATTTGGACACTAGATGGAAGCTAGTTGACACCAGAATGCACAGAGCACTAAGCCTGAAATCTTCCTGAGTTTATATCTGGCCTCAGACACTTTCTAGTTGTGTGACCCTAGGGCAAGTCACTTAATCCTATTTGCCGCAGTTTCCTCATCTGTAAAATGATCTAGAGAAGTAAATAGCAAGCCACTCCTGTATCTTTGCCAAGAAAACCCCACATTGGGTCACAAAGAGTTAGACAGGACTGAAATAACTAAAAAACAACTTTTGGAGCAAAGAAATTTCATTCTCCCAAGCTAATCTCCCATAAACCTCTTCTCCCTCTCTCTCAAATTTCCCCCATTCCCACCATCTACCAAGCCAATATATCTACTTGGTGTTGTTCAATCTCAGGATGAAAACTGGTGTCATTTGGCCATGTTATATATCCTGTGTGTTTACCAGTGCCATCTGAGTCAGTGTTATCTATCCTGGAACCAACTGGAGGTAAGCATCTCAAGGGCATTTGTGTTTCTTTGACAGTGCCAAATCCCATCCCACAATCAAAGGAGTTCCCAAGTGTATGGAAGATACTTCAAGGACAGGCAGTCTTAGATAGCAGCTGGCCTTGGTCTCTGGGATAATCTTCATATGATATGATTATATACTTGGAAACTGGGGGAGAGCAAAATGAAAGGGAAGTATCCCTGGGTACCTCTGACTGCCTAAACTCTACCTAGGAGTCTTGAGTTAACAGGAATTTAATTTGCTCCGTCTGATTTGTGGAAGGTGTCCAGTTCTGGAATTTACCCTTTTAAGGGAAAGAACAACTACTATTCCCTTCTTTGGTTCACCATGCATTCTGAAAGTTCAAAGCACCAGAATTTCCCATGAGATGTTTTTAATGATGTCTAGGAGCAACAGGATGGGGGGAAATTTCATTTCCTATTGAGATCTCCTATATCGGGGAACTAGGGAAAGTCCTGTGGTCTGAGTCATGGGGGCAGAAGAGACACCCATAGAAATATCTATCAGGAATAGAGCCCTGGGAGATACAAAGTCATGGGCATTTGATTTCTTTTTATCTTTAATATTCAAGTAAAATTGCTTTTCAATAATTACTGGCCCATAGTGGAAGCTGTCATCTGGTTTCCTTATCTACATAATCTCAGAACCACAGAACTTAAGAGTTGAAAAGGAATTCAGCAAAGCACCTACTGTGTGTCAGATGCTAAGTTAAATACTAGAGAATAGAAAAAGAGGCAAAAGACAGTCCCTGCCCCTGAGGAGCTCACAATCTAAAGTGGAAGATAACATACAAATAAATATGTACAGAGCAAACTATTTATAAGATAAATAGGAAAAAATAGAGGAAAAGCACTCAAATCAAGAAGGACTGAGAAAGGCTTCTTATAAAATATGGGATTTTAATTGAGACTTAGAGGAAGCCAAAGAAGTCAATAGAGTTAAGGAAAGAGAGCATTTCAGGTATGGGGAACAGCCAAGGAAAATGCCTGGGCAAAAAGAATGAAGGCCTTGTTTATAGAACAACCAGGAAGCCAGTGTCACTGGATTAAGAATGCATAGTTGGAAATAACATGCAAGAAAACTGGAAAGGTAGGAAAGGATTAGGAGTCATTAAATCTAACTCACATACAAAGGGAAGTCTGACAAAGATACAAATATAGATGGCAACAGTCAATTTGGAGGGTTTGCAAGAAGGTGGCACACTAGTACATTGTTGGTGAAGTTGTGAAGCAATACAATTATTTGGAATTATGCAAATAAACAATAATAACTAGCATTTACACAGTGCTTTATGAATG
This sequence comes from Monodelphis domestica, assembly GCF_027887165.1. Classification (NCBI taxonomy): domain Eukaryota; kingdom Metazoa; phylum Chordata; class Mammalia; order Didelphimorphia; family Didelphidae; genus Monodelphis; species Monodelphis domestica. The sequence goes on along the minus strand of NC_077227.1, from coordinate 700,397,732 downwards.
TCATTATAACCTCATAACATCTCTGAGAAGTAGGTGTTATTATCATTTCCATTTTATACATGAGGAAATTATAAATGAGGCAGGAAGAAGTTAATTGGCTTGCTCAGGACCATAGAGATAGTAAGCATCTGAGGCTAAATTTGAACTCAGATCTTCATGACTCCAAGCTCACCATTCTAATGCCTTCATTACCTAGCTCCCTCTAAAATGTCTATGTTCCTTGACCCAGAGGCTCTACTACCAAGCTTATACCCAATGAAGCCATTAATAGGAAGAAAGTCTCCATAAACACCAAAATATTTTTAGTAGCATTTGTGATAGCAAAGATTTGAAAACAAAGTAGTTGCCCATCAAATAGGGAAATGACGGAACAAAATGCCACACATGAATGCAATATAATATTACTATATTAAAAGAAGAAATGAATATAACTAAAAAAGGGAAGAATAGAATGATCTGAACTGATACCAAGTAATGGAAGCAGAGTCAAGAAAACAATTCAAGCAATCACTAAAAACAATTTAAATGGAAAGAACAACCCCTTTCCCCAAAAGAAATCAAAAGTGAATGTTGTAAACTTTCAAAGGGTAAGCATGATGCCAAAGGAAAAACATGACCTCTTGTAACCACTTCACCAAAACAAGAAGTCCATGGGTGTGGTACATTTTAAATATTTTCAGACTTTTTTGATATGTTGATCAGTTTTGCTGATTTTTTTTCTTTTCCTTTTTTCTGTTTTCTTTTGTTTTGTTTCATTTTTCAAAGGTGACTCAGTGAATTGGGAACCAGATCTAGAGATGGGAAGTTCAGGGTTCAAATTTGACCTCAGGCACATCCTAATTATGTGACCCTGGGCAAGTCATTTAACCCCAATTATCTACCTCTTACCCCTCTTCTGTCTTGGAATTGATGCTAAGTGTCAATTCTAAGATGGAGGGTAAGGGTTTTTAAAAATCAATATGAGATGTCTCTCTAGGAGAGAGTAAAGCAGGATACAGGGGGAAATTTTGGTGATATAAAAAATACATCAATAAAAAATATTTAAAGGAAACTATGACTATGAATATCCAACCATGTTATACTTTGCATGGTTCCCTGTTCATTTTTATCAATGCCAGCCAAACTGAAACCAAATGAATGTAAATATCCTGAGCATTTTTCATCCTTCTAAGTACGTCAGTGTCTTTTTTTAATAGAAATGTTTCCCAAATATCTAAGTTCCTCCCTTTCTTCCCCACACCATAGCAGTCATCACTGCCAAAAAAAAAAAGATTTTGTATATATAAATTACATCTTTCATGTTTCTGTTATCAGTTCTTTTTCTGAAGGTGGACATTCACAAGTTAGTCTTCAGATATTAATTCTGTATTCTTAGCTGTGTGATCCTGGGTAAATTACTTAACCTCAGTTGCCTAGCCTTACTGCTCATAAGTCTTGGAACCACTACTTAGTATTGATATTAAGACAGAAAATAAGGGTTTAAAAACATATATTAATTTATTAGCTGTATTTAATGTTCTTTTGTTTCTACTTAATTTCACTCTTTATTACTTCATTTGGGTCTTTCCAAGTTTTTAAAAAATTAACTCATTCATCATTTCATATGGTGGTGCGCTAGTATTCGGTCACAATCATATACCACAATGTGATCAGCCATTCCCCAACTAATGGACATCCCTTCAATTTCCAGTTCTTTGCCACCATAAAGAGGGCTTCTACAAATATTTTGTAACACAGAGGTTCCTATTCTTTCCCCCTGGTTTCCTTGGGAAACAGGCATTACTGATTCAAAGGATATATACAGTTTTATACTCTCTAAGGCATAATTCTAGATGACTTTCCAGAATTTTTTGGTCAGTTCATAGTTCCACCAACAATGTATTAGTGTCTCTATTTTTTCCATATCTCCTCCAATATCAATCATTTTGCCCTTTTATCATAGCACTACCAATCTGAAAAGTGTGATGATATCTCAGAATTGTTTTGATTTGCATTTCTTTAATTAGTAGTCATTCAATGTCTTGCATATAATAGGCAATTAATAAATTCTTCTTGTTTACAATGATGATAGTACCAAAGATGATTATAAAAGGTAACATGACATAATTCAGAAGGCAGAGCCTTGAAGCAGGAAGCTCAATTTAGGCTATTCCCTGAACTATAGCAGTGGAAAGAAAGAAAGATGTGGAGGAGAAGACAACTAATTGAATGTCTGGAATGAGAGAAACAGAGAGAAGAAAGAGATAGCAAGGCTGAGATACCCTCTTCAAAGGAAAGTTCAGAAATGGTGGGTTTAAGGAGAAAGATCATATGATTCTGTTTTGAACAGAATATCCAGTTCAAAATGTCCAATGGGTGATTGGTAATGCAGGACTAGAACTAAAGAGAGGGAGGGACTTGGGCTGAAAGAAATGGAGCTTTTCATCATTTCTGGTAATAGTGTTATGACATATTCTACCCTATCTGTCCAGATATGATCCCTTCCCCCACAAAATAAGAGAGTAGGTAAAAAAAAATACTAGAATTTATTTATTATTTTGTCACCTTAAATATATTATCACATTTGAGTCTCAGTTTCACAATTCTATGGCATATGATTACAGGTAGTAGCCTCATTTTAATAACAATAATAGCTGGCATTTACATAATGCCTACAATGTGCCAGGTACTGTCTTCAGCACTTCACAATTATATTTTTTGATCCTCACAACAACCCTGGGAGAGAGGTGCTATTATTATTCTTATTTTACAGTTGAGGAAACTGAGACAGATAAAAGTCAAGTGACTTGCCTACGGTCACGCATCTGGTAAATATCCAAGATCAGAATTTAACTCAGGTCTTCCTGACTCCACATCAGGCACTGTATCCACTGTGTCATCTCACTCCCCCATTATTATCTCCATTTTACAGATGAGGAAACTTAAGTATAATGAGGTTAAGTGACCTACAAATGTCACATAGGCTGGTAGATCTCAGAAGTGGAATTTAAACCCACATCTGCCTGACTCCAATCCCAGTAGTCTATCCATTGGGCCACACTTATTCTGATTCATTGTTCTAAGATCAAGTATACAGGAACACAAAATAAAACTATCTGATAACCAGAACAAAGCAAGTAATGAAATCTAACATTAGAGAGCCTTGTTTTCTTTTGAGCAGGAATATTCTATTTTACTTGCCTGGAATCAAAGTCAGACTAACTTAAAGAGAAACTAAAAGTTCTTTTTTTATATTAGCCCTCCAGGCTGGGTGGCCCCTCCCAAAAAGAGGGGAAAGACCAGAACAGTGACCATTTTGGAAACTACAGGACAGCTGGCTTCAAATATACACAAGGTTTCCATTTGCTTCCCCCTCTGTGGCCAGCCAAAGCAGATCTAGCCCTTCTTCGTTACAATGCTGTTTTTAAAAAATCAACTTCACAAGGATGGAAAGTGAACAGAGTGATTGGACACAAGTACACATAGAAGAAGAATTAAGCTTATTTCCTTGGCCAAAGAGAGAAAATGACAAGAGGCTGTTGAAAGGCAAATTTAAGTTTCAAATCAGGAAAAATTTCCTCACAATTAGACCTACCCAAAAGTCAAATGAGCTCTCATGGTAGAGCAGGACCACTTGAACTGGTGGTGTTCAAAAGAAGTCTAGAAGACTACTTATCAAGTAGGTTGTATGAGGGGCTGCTGTTAAGCATATATTAGATTAGATGACCACCATCTCACAATGAGACAGTAAAGGAAAATAACAAATATTGGAGGGGATGTGACAAAATCAGGACACTAATGCATTGCTGGTGGAGTTGAGACTTGATCCAACCATTCTGGAGGGCAATTTGGAATAATGCCCAAAGAACTATAAAAGAATGCAGGCCTTTTGATCCACTATTGCCACGACTAGGTCTGTATCCTAAGAGATTAAAAAATAGGAAAGGACCTACTTGCACAAAAATATTTATAGCCGCTTTTTTGTGGTGGCAAAGAATTGGAAACTGAAGGGATGTCCATCAATTAGGGAATGACTGAATAAATTGTTAAATGGTGGTGATAGAATACTATTGTGCTATAAGAAATGATGAACACCAAGCTTTCAGGAAAAACTAGAGATATTTACATGAACTGATGCAGAGTCAAATAAGCAGAATCAGGAAAACATTGTACATAGCAATAGCAATATTATGGACTGATCAGCAAAACAATGATCCAAGATAATTCTGAAGGACTCCTGGCAAAGAATGCTCTCCACCTCCAGAGAAAGAATTGTTGGAGTAGGAATGCAGATGAAAGCACACGATTTTTCACTTGTATGTGTGGGTATATGTTTTGGAGTTATGGTTTTATAGGATTTCACTTAAAAATGAAAAATATAGAAATGTGTTTTGTAAGATAATACATCTATAACCCAGATTGAATTGCTTCTCAGCCACAGAAGGGGAGAGGGAAGGAGGAAGAGAGACGATTTGACTCCTATACGTTTAGAAAACTTATGTGGAAATTTGTTATTAGATGTAATTGGTAAAAAGTAAAATAAAATAATTTTTAAAAGATGGGACTATGTTCTTGGTCAGGGATGGAGTATATGCAAAAGAGGCCAATAAAAATATATTTGCTTCAAATATTGCAAATCTAATATAAGAGGGAAAAGGTCAAAATAACTGAATACATAGCTCTGCCAAGGTTGGTAATACATACAACAAGAAGAATGGAGGAAAACTAGCCAAGAATTCCAGCAATAAACTCCATGATCCTAGATGTCTGACTATGACTATACAAAGGATGGGTGACAGTACTGTGAACTAGAGATCCTAATTGGAAGGCAAAAAATAATATTTTGTTTGTAAGCATTACAAAGTTTTGGTAGAATGAGGCTCATGAAAAAAATATGGCACTAGGAAAGGACACTTGATTCAGGAAGTAGAGTAGCATTGTACTAGCTTCCCTGTTCAACATATTGCTCCAGACTCCCTTATTTCTGCTCCCCCATCCTTCTGGTCATCCAAATGCATAACTTTAGAGGCATATTCAACTCCTGCTTCACCTTCACTACACTCCATCCTCCAGCATCTGATCATTTCCTCAGTCTCGTCCACTCCATCTCCTTGACATCTTTTATTTCCATTCCCTTCCTCCTTCCACATTTCTCTAATTTTGACCCTCATGAGTCTTGCCAAGGCTATTGCAAAAGCTTACTAATTAATTAGCCTCCTTGCTTCTAGTTTTTCTCCTCGTCAATCCTTTTTCCATATAGCTCTTTAAAAAAACTATTCTAAAGCAGTTAGGAAGCATAGTAGATAAAGTGTTGGGCTTGGAGTCAGGAGAATAAGGGTTCGAATTTGACCTCAAATATTTCTTAGTTGCATGACCCTGGTCAAGTCACTTACTCCCAATTGCCTGGCCCTTTCCACTCTTCTGCCTTGGAAATTGATAGTTAGTAGTAATTCTACAACAGAAGGTTAATAAAATAAGAATAATTATCTTTCTAAAGTATACATTTAACCATGTTGCCATCCACTCAAGAATTTTTACTGAATATCTATTGCCAGACATGTAACTAGGGCAGGGCAACCAGGGTTTTATCCTGTTTTTAAGGCTACAAATTTTCATTTTATACAATTTTATAGGCTACAAGAATTTTAAATGATGATTTTCAAAGATTATACAGTTTCAATTTTGTATGTGTACTTTCAATAGGACTTGAATTCCTTTAGCAGTATAGAAAAATTGAGTTTAGTAACTAGTTAACAAGAATAGTTAAAACAGGAAGCTACCAGATGGCACACTTCCTCTTACCGCAGCTGCAGCCCAGGTGAACTCCTTCCTGGCCTAGCCCCACCTGGTTCCCTTCTATGGGGTAGCCTCTTAGTGGGAACTTAATAAATATTGCTGAATTTTGTTTAATCAATTCAATCAGTTGACTAGCATTTATCATCTAAACGTATCAATCTAATATGCTGGGCACTCTGCTAGGCACTGGGGGGGGGTGAATACAAAGAAGGAAATGATATTGATTTTATAAGAGCACTTTATTAAAAAAAAATAATAACCCTCACCTTCTATCTTAGGATCAATACTAAATAGAAGTTCCAAGACAGAAGAATGGTAAGGGCTAGGCAATTAGGGTTAAGTGACTTGGTCAGGGTCACATGTCTGAAACCAAATTTGAACCTAGGACCTTCTGTCTCCAGACCTGGTTCTCTATCCACCTAGCTGCTCCACTTATATTTTATTTAAAGGGAACAGCAAGTATATATTAAAGTAGACACAGGGGGCATCTGGGTAGCTCAGTGGATTGAGAGCCAGGCCTAGAGACGGGAGGTCCTAGGTTCAAATCTGGCCTCAGACACTTCCCAGCTGTGTGACCCTGGGCAAGTCACTTAATCCCCATTGCCTAGCTCTTACCACTCTTCTGCCTTAGAACCAATACACAGTATTGATTCTAAGATGGAAGGTAAGGTTAAAAAAAAAAGTAGACACAGAATAAGTTTAAATAAAATAAATGCCAACTAGTTAAATATAAAGTAATTATGGAGAAGACAGTAGCAGTTGGAGACATCAGGAAAAGTTGTATTCAGAAGATGATGCTTAAATTGTATCCCAAAGAGAAAATGGGATTTTGTGATGCAGAGAGTATACAAACCCCAGAGGGAATTCAAAAAGGGATAGAACTGCTCATTCCCTGGAAGAGGAGTGAATGACAGAAAAAAGACACAAGACCCAGGAGTTCCACTAACACCACAGGCTCTGACTCTGAATTATCCTAGAGGAGGACCTAACTCCCAAAAGGAACAGATAGGGGTATGCAGGAGCCAACTTGAACTGGCTCCCAAAAGCAGATTGTTAAATTTTCTATGTTAGTGTTTTCACTTGGAAATAAACAAATCAGGACATCATTAATGGTTATTATAATTGTCTCCACTCAAGCAAATGGCCAATAAAATGGTGCAGATCAAACTTTAAAATGTCTGGGCTCTTTTTTTGTTTGTTTCAGAAAGCCAGTTGTTAAATTTACCAGCATACTCTTGGGGGACAGATTCCTCTCTCACATTCTGTTTCTTTGGTCACAGCCTTGAATAGAACTTCAGGAAAATATCTAAAACATGGTCATGTGCAAGATCGCCCCAAAATGTGTCTAATAAGGACCCTTCCAGAGAAAGTACTCTATGAGCAATGTTCAGAGAAAGAAAGGAGAGCTATTTCCTCCATGTAAAATGTCTAAAACACAAAGACTCAAAGGTACACACAAAGCAGGAAAACAGAAAATATCTCATAGAGTCTATTATTCTCATTTTACTCCCCCATCCTCCCCCAAAAAAGAGCTTAGTGGGACTGCTGGACTGAACTTGAACCTCAACCTAAGCAGCTCTTTAATCAATCAGTAATTAGGCACTTATTAAATACATACTATATGCCAGGCACTGAGTATATGCAGGGGATATAAAGATAAAAGCAAAATGGTTCCTGCCCTCAAGGAAGCTGCCTAAAGGCAATCGAGCCTGCACTCCTCTTCCTGTTCAACTAAAGGAAATCAAGAGATGGAAAGGGCAATTTTTCATAGTAGCTAACATTTATATAGTGCATACCATGTGCCAAGCACTATGTTAAATCCTTTACAGTTCTTCTGTCATTTGATCCTCACAACAATCCTGAGATGGGTGCTCTTATTATTCCCATTTTGGAGTTTGGAGAAACTGAGGCAGAGATTAAATGACTTGCCCAGGGTCACACAGCCAGTAAGTTTTCAAGAGCCTATCTGGATTCCAGTCCTCCCAACTCTAGACACAGCACTCTATCCATTGCACTAGATCAATGGCTAACTAGTTGAACAGTTGGAAAGGACTGTATGCTAATTAATTGTTTAGATTCTAACCCCAGGAGAAGAAATTTGTCCACTCTGATGTCTTAAAGGATCAAAAAAAGGAGTAGTTAAATAATTCAGAGGAACTAGGATTGATTTTGTTGTCGTTTCATGAGTTTAAAAATAGAAATAAGAATCAAGGGAAAAGGACCATCCTGGGAAATAAAGCACTACTCCACAGAATCAGGGTACACAAAGGGAAGACTAGAAAAACCTGAGGAAGAGAGGGAGGGCAGTGGCTTAAACTTGAATCTCACTTTCATCTAAACCAAATAGAGGAAGGTTGAGCACATGGACTAACCTATACAAAGAGTTCGGTCTAAAAATGCATGAAACTCAATGGGGACACAGGAAAAGGGAGGGAGGATTAATTTTTTTTCTTTTTAAATTTTATTTAAGTAGTTAATTTAGAATATTTTTCCATAGTTACAAGAATCATGTTCTTTCCCTCCCTTCCCCCGATGTCCCTCCCATAGCTGATATTTAATTCCACTGGGTTTTACATTTGTTGTTGATCAAGACCTATTTCCATACTATTGATATTTGCACTAGGGTGATCACTTGGAGTCAACATCCCCAATCATATCCCCATCGACCCATGTGATCAAGTGATTGTTTTTCTTCTGTGTTTCTACTCCCACAGTGTTTCCTCTGGATGTGGATAGTGTTCTTTCTCACAGATCCCTCCTAGTTGTTCAGTATCATGGCACTGCTGCTAGTAGAGAAGTCTATTACATTTGATTGTGCCACAGTGTATCAGTCTCTGTTTACAATGTTCTCCTGGTTCTGCTCCTCTCACTCTGCATCAGTTCCTGGAGGTCTTTCCAGTTCACATGGAATTCTTTCAGTTCATTATTCCTTTGAACACAATAGTATTCCATCCCCATCAGATACCACAATCTATTCAGACATTCCCCAATTGATGGACATCCCTTCATTTTCCAATTTTTTGACACTAGAATGAACATAGCTATAAATATTTTTGTACCAGTCTTTTTCCTCATGATCTCTTTGAGGTACAAACCCAGCAGTGCTATGGCTGGATCAAAGGGCAGACAGTCTTTTAGCGCCCTTTGGGTGTAGTTTCAAATTGCCTTCCAAAATGTTTGGATCAATTTACAACTACACCAGCAATGCATTAATGTTTCAATTTTTACCATATCTGGGAGGGAATATTAATAAGGAGAGATTAGTCATAAGTAAATCAACTCCAATTTTGGAGGATGAAACAAGAAAGAGTGATTAAAAGGAAAAAAGATATGGTTAATGACCTGTTGCTGGGAATTGAGTAAAGAAAAGAGAGGCACTGAATGAGTAAATTCATTATAAATCACTAGTGTTGAGCACACTCCTCTCTTACCATCCTCTTCTTGGTAAAGATGGGGAAGGGAAGCAAAGGGAAAAATATGGATAAGATAGTAGGATGGTGGGAGATAATTCACAATCATAACTATGAATACAAATAGAATGAATTCACACACAAAAATGGAGGATGGTACACTAGATTATAAATGTATTTTTGTCAAGAAACATTCTTGAAACAAAAGATTCACACTGAATCAAAAGAAGAATCTATCGCAAAATCAATTCTGCTTTATGTAAATTTTGGAAATCAGGAGTAGAAATCACTATCTCAGATAAGAAAACAGTAGAAAAAGAAAAAAAAGAGAGATAAATAGGGAATTACACTATGGTGAAATCTACATAAACAAAAACCAATGTAATAGTTAAGATATATGCAGTGAGTGATATATCATCTCAATAAAAGGAAAAAATAAATCATTTTACTAGAAGAAACAGTAAAACAATGCAAAGGGACCTCAGTATATCACCTTTCAGAAGTAGACAATTCTAAAAAAGGCTAAATGAGAAAGAAGTTAAGGACCTAAATAATCATAGAAAAGATAGGAATGATAGATCTCATGTGAGTACTAACTAGGAATAAAAAGGTATCTATATATTCTCAACTGTGTGTGGTACCTTTATAAACTGTGCATTAGGGCATACACAAATCTCAAACAAATGAAGAGGATTGGGAATATTAAACAATCTTAAACTGGCCACAATACAATAAAAATTATATGCAATAAAAGGTATCTGATGAAAGTATTAAATTATTGAAGATTAAATAACAATCTTAAAGAACTGATAAGTTAAATAAAAAATTGAGAGAACATCGTTAAAGAAAATGGCAAAAATGAGACAGCATATCAAAACTTTTGGGACCAAGCCAAAGTAGCTCTTAAGGGAACATTTATGTCTCCAAACACTTTCATCAACAAAAGGAAAAAAGAAAATATCAATTAAGTGAGCATGCAGCTAAAAAGCTGGAAAATCAACAAATCAAAATATTACAACTAAACAACAAAATAGAAATTCTGAAAAATCAAAGAAGAGATTAACAAAATTGAAAGAAAAAAAACGCTATTGAATTGACCAGCTGCTATCAATCTGAATATTAAGACAGGAACAAATTGCCAGCATCAAAAATGAAAAAAAGGAGAATTCACCAAAAAAATAAGGATAAAGGAGATTATTAGAAATCATTGTTGCCCTCTCATATGCCAACGAAACTGAAAACTTAAATGAAATGTTTAAATAGTTACAAGATACATAGATTAACAGTAGAAGAAATGTGCTATTTCATAAGAGAAATTTCTTCTGAAACAGAGGTTGAATAACCCAATCTTAGGAAATGAACTTGAATAAGCTATAAATAGACTCCCAAAGTCTAGGGCCAAATGGAATTGAAAGTAAATTCTATTGAACAGTAAAAGAACAATTAATTTCAATATTACATAAACTATCTGAAATTATATGAATAGAAGTTGACTCAGCCAAAATTCTTGTAGCTTAGCTCTTTCTTGGAAATAAGACATTCATACATCATTCAGCAGTTAACAAGAGATCTACTTTTCCACAGCACAGAAAAAATACTCAACAAGATTATAGCATTATAGACTCTAAACCTCACCACCCCATCTCCATACAGAAACATTTCTGCTTAACTGGGCATGGTGTGTTGATTCACAAGGCTCTGGGACATCTGCCAAGTCTGAAATCCCCCAACTCTCAGTGGAGATTTTGTACCCTTAGGTGACAAGGATGTCACACCAACCTAATCTAAAGACATCAAGATGCTATATCAGTAGCAAAGGATTTGAACCTCAGTTCCCTAGACCAATCAAGTCTTAGAGGCAGCTTCCTTTGTCTCTTAGTGAAAGAACTAGCCTTATTTGAGGATTGGGAATCTAGATATATATTGATCCTTTCATATTCCAAATTCCTTCTATGATATAAACATGGTCTTGATATAAATCAGGAAGAAGAAAAAAAGACCATCCACCTTTCACTCTTCTTTTTTACTCTTGAGGCAGCTAGGTGGCAAAATATATAGAGCACTGAGTCTGAACTGGGTCCAGATCAAATCTAAATTCAAATTTTGTTTCAGACACAAACTAACTGTGTGACCCTGGGTCACTCTGCCTGACTCAGTTTTCTCAACTGTAAAAAGGGGATGATAAGACCTTAAAGGGTTGTTGTGAAGATTAAAAGAAATTATATTTGAAAAGCACTTAGATGCTCTATTCAGTAAATTCTTAATTCCAGCTCCTCTTTTACTCTCCTCCTCTCCTGGATATGCTTCTAACTCTCCAGACTTTACCACCATTCCCTTCTGTCTTTCCCTTTCAGATACCTTTTCAGCTCATTTTTATATGTTGTCTTCTCACATTAGAATATAAGCTTCCTGAGGGCAAAGGCTCTCTTTTGTTTGGCTTGTTTTTCTATTTCTCCCCCCTCCCCTTGCACAGTCCCTAGCACAAGGTAAGCATCACCCAGCTATAAAAGTGTCTGATGCCAGATTTGAACCCAGGACCTCCTGTTTCCACCTCACTGCCCCCCAAGGGAAAGGTTTTTTTTTTAATATTCCAGATCACTCATATTTAGAGATATACAAATTAGAACAATTCTAAGATAGCCCTTCACAGCCATCAGATAAGCAAAAATGACCCAAAAAGGGAGAGGACAATTGTTCAAAGGACTTTGTGTAGATAGGAACACCAATTGGTGGTTCTGTGAAACTGTGGATGCTCTAACCTTCTGGAAAGTAATTTGGAACTAAACTCAAAAGTACTAAAACTATTTTTAACCTTTGACCCAACCTTAAAGTTAAAAGTTCCATGCCCTAAAGAGATTAAAGAGGAAAGGAAGCTATAAGTACTTATAGCAACTCATTTCATTGTGCCCCAAACTGGAAACTAAAGGGGTATCCATCCATAAGGAATAGATAAACAAATTATAGTATATGACTGTAATGGAATATTGTTATACCTCAAGAAATACAAAAGGGATGTTTTCAGAGAAACCTGGAAAGATTTGTATGAACTGATACAGAATAAAGAGAGCAGAACCAGGAGAATAATTTATACAATAACGACATTATAAATAACAAACAATTTTAAGAGGAAGACCTCTGATCAGTGGACCAACCAGTCACTGCCCCAAAAATAGTAATGAAAAAGCAAGCTAACAGTCTCTTTCCCAAAAAGTGATCCACCCAAAGCGGATTTGTAGATATGGTGAATGTGTGGCTTGGTCATAAATGAAAATACATATTGGTTAAAAGAGTTTTGTTTCCCTTCTTTTTGTGGCAGGGAGAAGAAAGGAAAAAGAAGACTAGCAAAGATGTTTCCTCCACAGAAAAGAAAACCAATAGAATCAATCACTGAAGCATTTGAAAGAAAATACAGGGGGCAGCTGGGTGGATCAGTGGATTGAGAACCAGGCCTAGAGATGGGAGATCCTAGGTTCAAATCTAGCCTTTAGACACTTCCCAGCTATGTGACCCTGAACAAGTCACTTAACCCCCATTGCCTAGCCCTTACCTTTTGTCTTGGAACCAATACCCAGTATTGATGCTAAGATGGAAGGTAAGGGTTTAAAAAAAATTTTTTAATGCACAGAAGAAAACAGAAAGGAGAATAGGTGAGCAGGAAAGCTTTGAAAGTAATAGGATGAATTAATTTTTATATATGTATATATTTTATAATATATATTTTAAACCCTTACCTTCTCTCTTGGAGTCAACACAAAGCTTTTGTTCCAAGGCAAAAGTGCAGTAAGGGCTAGGCAATGGAGGAAAAGTGATTTGTCCAGGGTCGCAAAATTTGGAAGTATCTGAGGCCAAATTTGAACCCAGGACTGCCCATCTGTGGGTCTGACTCTCAATTCACTGAAACACCAGCTGTCCCCCTTACATATCTTTTCTTTAAAAAGCTATTTGTAATAGGGATTTACAGATTCACATATGAGCATCATTTTTCTTTTCTGGTGTGGATATGGAAATTATGTAATTTTTTTCTTTCATTATTTGCTAAGACTAAAATTATTATTATTTTTTTTTAAAAACTGGCTAGTTGAGAAAAACTCCTGAGTTCCCCGACCTTCTCAAAAAATGAAAGTTTTTGCTAAAGCAGCAATAGGCCTAACATTCCTCCAGGGCTCCCCTATGCTAGTGACTTCTCCACTATAGAATTTCACTAGAGCTGACCTTTGCTATCTGGATCCTTTCCAGGTCCTAACTGGAAGGCACTATAGTACATGTCAACCTGGGACCTTGGTGTCCAGAGACAGAGCAAGAGTTCTGGATCCCCTGCTTCCTGACCTTCAGTAACTGATTCTCCAATTCGTAAATAGAGATCATGATATTCATCTCATTGGGACCCTTTGCTCCATTTTATAGAGGAGTAAACTAAGATCCATGACTAAGATTATAATCAGCAGAATCAAGTTTCAAATTCAATGCCCAAATTCTAGATCCCAAGCTCTGTCCGCCATATTGAACTGGCCTGTGAGCCCTACGATCTTCTTTTCATTAAAGGTGGGAAAGCCAGGTTTACTTTTCCACCTATTTCTCACCTCTGCAGCCTTGCAGGGAACAAGAGACCATGGGAGAAATCCTACCCAAGTTCTCATTGCCCACTTCTGTGCCCCAAATTCTGGTTGCCTTCAAGGGTCCTCAGCTCTCTCTCACCTCTAGGGTGATTAGATTCCTTCAAATTCAACCTAAATTCACCCCTGTTGTGAAATCCATGGCATAAAGGGATGTGCAGAAAATAACTTCTTGAACAAAGCCTTCCTTCCTGTGCGCCATTTCATGGAGATGTGTCACAATTGCAAAAGAAAAAAAAATGAAGAGGGAAAGTAATGTCCTGAAGTTGCTGAAAAGGCAACTTCTTGTGAAGCTTCTCCCTTCCCCTCGAGGAGAGTATGAGAAAGCACATTTTGCCTGGTTCCTCAGGTTTCCTCTCTGAGGGCCTGCAAGCTTCACTCCCTCAAGGGGTGGGGGGGGGGGGGGAGGGGGTAGGTGGCTGGGCCAGCAGCCCCTCTGCATGTCCATAAGGGCTCAGGGTTAAATTTGGCATCAGAAATTGTGCCTTCTGAACCTAAGGCAGCAATTTGCAGTTGGTCATCAATACAGAACTTGGGATCAAGAGATCAGCAGCTGAAAACACATCCAGTTCGATGCCGTTATTTTACAGGGAAAGAAATGGAGGATTGAGAGGACAAGTGGTTTGCTCAGTCATCGAAGTAGAAAGAAGACAGACGTGGGAGGCCAATACAGGTCCTATGACTCCAAATCTCATTTTTCCACCATGTTGCCAGAGCAACTAGAGCACTAATGAGAGAGTACAAGGGCTCTTGCCTGAGGGTCAATGGCCCAGGCTGTCAGTCAATAGTCGTTTATTAAATGCCTACTGTGTGCCAGGCACTGTGCTAAGTGCTGGCCTCAGCATGTCTGGGCCACATGACTTTCAAAGAATCAATTTTAGAACCTTTAGGGAACCGTAAGAGATAATCTGATGGTGAAATGTCATCATTATCGGTCTTTTGGTCTTCTCTCTCTACTAAATTATGAGCTCTGGGAAAACAAGATTCATGTCTTACCCAGACATCAATGGAACTTCATAGATGTCGGGTGACTGACTAGATCACTAAACAGCATCACTTGTGATGCTGCTGATAGAAATACTCGAGCCAGAAGGGAAAAGAAGCAAAGAAGAGGAGTTCGGATAAGGAAAGAGTTGGCTCTGGCTCAAGGTCTTTTCTAGTTGTTTGGGCTTTTTGTGTTATCTCTTGTGCCCTAAAACCATGGCTTCTGGAGGTCCCCTGATTCTAACCACTTATCTAGACACTGATCTTACCACCTGACTCCATCCTCTTGTCTTCTGTCTTGTATGCCTATTTGGATCTGAGCTGTGGTTTGCCTTGGCCATGAAAACAACAGTAACAACTAGCACTTGTGTCACATTTTAAGACTTACAGAGCACTTCCCATATAGTATTTCATTTGGTCCTTACAATAACCTGGAGGGGGAGGGGTATACTATTATACTCACATTTTATAAATGAGGAAACAGAGGCAAGCTGAAATTAAGGCATTTGTGCAGAGTCGTACAGCTAGTAAGTATCTGAGGCTGGATTTAAACTCTAGTCCTCCTAATTCCAAGTCTAGTGCTCTAACCACTGGGCATCTCAGGTATCTTCATCCACACCCTGAGAGCAGTTTCTCTAACTGATCCTGATTTAGGACTTATTTCTTAGTGTTCACAACTGCTTAATCTGCTTCATCCCTTTAACTCTGCTGGAGCTTCCTAGGTCTGAATCTACTCACTCTGCCTTCATGATCTACTGTAATTTGTGCCTAGTAATGCGACAAGGGGGAACGAATTCCTGTGGAAGAGAAGGAAAAATAATGCACATTCTCTCATCTTAACAGCAGGAAGGTGCTTGTAAATCATTACTATTGTGCTAGAAATTAAACAACCACGTAACCAAAAAAGCGTTAGGGAGAAACAGAGAGATGAAAGAGAGGGGAGAAAAGGAGAGACAGAGTCAGAGATAGACAGAAAAATAGACAGAAGTAAGAAGAGGGGAAGAGAGAAGACAGAGATGAAAGAGGGGAGGCAGAAAAAGAGAGGGAAGACAGAAAGTCAGAGACAAGAAACAGAGGCAGAGACAGGTAGACAAGAGACACAGAGAGAGACAGAGGCAGAAAGAAACAGGCAAAGACAAACAGAGAAGGGGGACAGAGACAGAGAGGCAGAAAAAGAGAGACGGGGAGACAGAGACAGAGACAGAGATAGAGGAAATCACTTGACCTAATTCCTGGAGTCAAAATGGCAAAGTATTATTTATTTTGTGTATGTGCCAGCTGTCCCTGAGGAGAATCTCTCAGAAAATTAATAATAGAAATTGAAACAAAAATAACTAAACAAACCAGTGGTTTTGATTCCTCACTGCCTAGTGAAAAGAAAGATTTATTAAGAATCTGAAAACCTGGAGCCTAGTTCAGCCTCTGCCACCAGCTAAGAATATGCTCAGGGAAATTGCTACCCCTCTCTGAGCCTCAGTCTTCTCATCTGTAAAATGAGTGTATTAGATCCTCCTCCATATTCATTACAGTTTCCAAAGGTCTATAATTCTGATCTGGTGAAGCAGAAGGCATCATAGACCCAGTCACCAAGGACTTCTTACTAACCAAGTAACTGCAGGCAACTTGCTTCCCTCTCTGGGCTTCAGTTTCCTCCCCTGTTAAACAAAGGGGTAGTAGCCTGGAAGCTCCCCTCCAGCTCTTAATTCTATCATCTCAGATCCATTTTACACTATTTTCTCCAGCCCATCCTATTCTTCCAGGCAAAAGAGCAAAGATAAAACACCTGCCCTTGATGACTTTCAGCCATGGGAAGAAGTAGAAGAACTTTAGAACTTTGCCAGCATCCCTATTTTGACTAAAGTCCTTAGCTGCCTAACTTCTTTGAATGAATGTCTTCTTTTTCCCTAGTCGGGCCATTCTCCACAAGCTTAATTTATTCTTGTTATTCTTTGAAAGTTGTCATCTCTATTAGAATGTAAGCTCCTTGAAGGCAAGGACTATCTTTGCCTCTTTGAATCTCCAGAGCTTAGCAAAGTACCTGGCACATAGTAGACACTCAAACATTTATTGACTGACGGATTGACTGACTTCTTATAATTTCATTCTCACCTTAGTTTTATTGGAGTTGAAAGAGAAATCAGATTAGAAGTCCTGGTCCTATCATTATTATTTTCAGTTTAATAGTCTACAAATTTTGACTCATAGATGGATTAAATGTTTGATTTTTGTGACTGAATAAAAATGGTGTCTAGTGATGCATTGGACAGAGCACTGATGTTGGAATCAGGAAGACACATCAGATACTATCTGTGTGACCCTGAGCAAGTCACTTACCCCCTTTGGCTTCAGTTTTCTCAAGTGTGAAATGAGCTGGAGAAGAAAATGGCAAACCACTCCAGGATCTTTGCCAAGAAAACCCCAATATGAGATAAGGAAGAGTTGGACACAACCAAACTACAGCCACAAAAAAAAAATGGTAGGGAATACGCTCAGCTTCTGTAAGCTTTCTGAACAATTAGAGCGATGAATCTCACAGCAGGCTGAAAGAGGAGAATGAAGTGGATGTCATCCTAATCTCACATGGTTTTGATTTCTTCCATGAGGTCTCTATATTTTGAAAACTTCTTATTTGACATGATTTAGAGATCATGAGTATGCCACATGACCCAATCTATTAAAAATATTGTTCCATGATCCGGTAGGTGGCTCAGTGGCATCAGTCCTGGAAGGAGGTCCTATGTTCAAATCTTACCTCAAACACTTCCTAGCTATGTCACCCTGGGCAAGTCACTTAACAGGGATTGCCTACCCCTTTCTGTTCTTCTGCCTTAGAATCATAACTTAGTATCAATTCTATATATATAGTTCTTCTTTCCACATCATAACTTTCCCTATCCCAGTTTTAATGTATCACATGTTGGCACAAGAAATTAAATGGATTTTTTTTAGGTAGCCATGGTCAAAAGCCAGCAGATGGCACTGAAAGCTGAGAAAGAAAGAAAGAAAGAAAGAAAGAAAGAAAGAAAGAAAGAAAGAAAGAAAGAAAGAAAGAAAGAAAGAAAGAAAGAAAGAAAGAAAGAAAGAAAGAAAGAAAGAAAGAAAGAAAGAAAGAAAGAAAGAAAGAAAGAAAGAAAGAAAGAAAGAAAGAAAGAAAGAAAGAAAGAAAGAAAGAAAGAAAGAAAGAAAGAAAGAAAGGAAGGAAGGAAGGAAGGAAGAAAGAAAGGAAGGAAGGAAGGAAGGAAGGAAGGAAGGAAGGAAGGAAGGAAGGAAGGAAGGAAGGAAGGAAGGAAGGAAGGAAGGAAGGAAGGAAGGAAGGAAGGAAGGAAGGAAGGAAGGAAGGAAGGAAGGAAGGAAGGAAAGAAAAGAAAGATAGGACAATAGATGGAAAATCTATCAGATTTGGTCACACGTATATGTATATAGACTCCTGGGTTTCCAGCATTTTCCATCAATTTCCTTTCTTTGTCATATATGTGCTAAGTTATATTTGACCAGAAAAAAAAATGTCACTCAGAACCACATTAACAAAATAAGAGAAAATATAGGCCAGGGACATGAGATCTGAAAGGAAAATAGCTAAAGTACTATCTGTGTACCAGGTCTGGAGATGGGAGATACCAGAACCAAGTCTGGAGATAGGAGATTCTAGGCTCAAATCTGGCCCCGGATACTTTCTAATTGTGTGACCCTGGGCAAGTCACTTGATGCTAATCACCTAGCTCTTACTGCTCTTCTCTATCTTGAAACCCATATTCAGTATTGGTTCTAAGACAGAAATTAAGGGTTTTAATAAAAAATAGAAAAAGAATGGATAGAAGAGAGATTAGTTATCTTTTTTTTTTTTTAACTGCAACTACAATTGCTCAGAAAACTTAAGAATCCCTTAGGCAGTAAAATTCCTTAAAATCACTCACTGCTCTATTAAGCCAAAAGTGCTCTCATTTATGAGGTAGCTAGGTACAGCTTCTAGGAAGATTCACCTTCAAATCTGGCCTCAGACTCCTACTAACTGGTGACCCTGAGCAAGTCACTTAACCCTGTTTGTCTCAGTTTCCTCATTTGTAAGATGAGCTGGAGAAGGAAATGGAAAACGGCTCTAATCTCTCTACCAAGAAAATCCCAAATGGGTTCACGGAGAGTTGAACACAACAGAAAAACAGCTTAACAACAACAACTACACTCTTGTTTAAAGAAAGCTATAAACTACTACTCCAGGATGGACGATGCTAGAAGGTCAAAAGAGGAGCATGAAGGAACAATGAGTTTCTCTGGAAGGAGAGCCTGAGATGAGTTGACTTTTCAGGACCACACATGAAAATACATGATGGCCCACCACTGCAGACCTAAAAATGACATTCTGCCCCACTGTTGTATCCTGAAAAAAAAAACAATTCCAACACATAGGCAACTAAGGAATTAAATATTAATCTTGGGGGGGTGGCACTTTGTCATGGAAAGGGTCATTGATTTAGTCATAAAAACTTTGCAAGTTGATACACCTGACCTTGGATAGGGTACTTCTTGCCAGACCTCGGTTTCCTTAAATGTCAAATGAAGGGGCTGAAAAGATGACATCCTAAGTCTCTTTTTTTATTAAACCCTGACCTTCTACCTTAGAATCAATACTATGTATTGGTTCCAAGGCAGAAGAGTAGTAAGGGCTAGGCAAAGGGGGTTAAGTGACTTGCCTAGGGTCACCCAGCTTAGGAGATAAAATTTGAACCCAGGACTTCCCATCTCTAGGCCTGGTTCTCTATCCACTGAGCCACTCAGCTGTCTCCCTTTTAAAATCTTATAGAAAAAAAATGGGAGGATTAAAGAGATGTCCTTGAGGACCTTCTCCAGTTTTAACAACTTTTACTCCAAGCTCCCTTTTGAGACTAAAAGATTGTACAATTTCTCAGTTGTAAATTGCCAGGAAAATATCAGTGTTAAAGATGCTTTTAGAAAAATACTTTTCATTAAAAAATTTTTAATACTTTTCAGTGCCAAGAAAATCCTGGTGTTCAAAGGTAAGTGTTTGTAGCTAAACAAGCACTGCACAACTTTCCCAATGCAATCTAGCTCAACATTCTCTTCCTTTTCAATTTAGGGCCCAACTCAGATCTGTCCAAAACATAAAAAGAGAGAGTCATTTAAAGGGCTGTCCAGACAACAGCATGCTTAATGGGAAATATATGCTTTTGGTTCATTTTCTTTCTGTCATGTGGAAGAATAAATTTATTTCTTTTGAAAAATAATACAAATGCTTATGTATCTATGTTTTGATATGATCTCACTGAGGAGAGTTGTGGTGTCCTAGGACTCAATACTATTAATGCAATAGCCTAGAGAATAGGAATATTTGTTTTGTGAATCCAATCAACGGTAGGAAATTGTGCTACTGGGGATGCTGTATAACATTGAAAAACACCTCAAAAGATCATGTGTCCCTGCTTTGGGTTTTCCATCTCACTTAGTACTCAGCACATAAATGAACAAAGTACTTTTATCCATGAAGGAATTTGGTACCATCTTTATATATGCATTAGAGGTGCTATTTTGGAAGATAACCTTGAACTCTACATTTTTTCCTATAAAATCAAGTCCTTTTTAAAGGTCAACAAACAATATGGGGCAGCTTTAGAGAGCCATCCAGCAGTCTCTCTGAGGGTCCGGAGTCCACTCTATCCAGGTGTGATGATTTCAGTCGAATAATGGAGTGAGAAGCACTACATGTTCAGGGCCACATGTGTAGACATCACATAGTATTCTGCCATGGCACAAGGTTGGTTTATTTTATAGGTTCAGTGAGCATATGCTTTCTTGGCACACAATCACTTCTCAACATACATGTTTCCAAAGAACCTAAATACAGACATGGAGCCTAAGGAGATAGTCAATGAAACATTGTTTCTATGACAGAAATAGATGAATGACATAAGTAGAGTAATTTGGAGATTAGTCGCTCTTGAACTAAGGAGAATCATTGTTACTTTTGGTCAGCTTTCACAATTAATCACAATTACTTAGAAGATGGATAACAAAACATTTCATAGCTAGGTACAAGGTCAGAGGGTAATTTAATAACAAACCAGAATTGGGTTTTTCCTCAATTTACAAGTTCTATTTTTCTTGTATTACTTTAAAGCACCTGGCAGTGTTGCCTGGTTTCTGTCTGCAGTGGAGTGTGTCTTGAAGGTGACTGATGTTCTTGGCTTGCCTGGATTGTAATGGGAGTGAATGTAACTCTGTGGAGAGGGAAAGGAGGGGGTTAATGGGTTGTGATCTTTAGGTTTTAATTCTGTGAATTTAATATTTTAGGGTAATAATCTGGGGGGGATTAAGGTTGGATATATGTTTATTCTATAAGTCTTTGCTCTTATATTATTTCTTTGGCATTGGAGAGAGAACAACAATCATCCATTAGTGAAGGAAGTTAAAGAGGGAGAAGTCACAGAGGGGGATCAGTGGGGGCCTCATTTTCTGGGGGCTACCTTGCATCCCCCATTTCCCAAACTGACTTTATCAACCAGTGGGGGGTTAATGGCTCCCAACAGGCAGCAAGGTGGCTCAGTGGGTTGAGAGCCAGATTCAGTGATAGTAAGTCCTGTGTTCAAATCTGAACTCAGACACATTCTAGCTGGGTGACCCTGGGCAAGTCACTTAATCCTAATTGCCTAACCCTTACCACTCTTCTGTCTTGGAACCAATATACAATATTGTTTGAAGATGGAAGCTAAGGGTTTTAGGGGGAAATGCTGACAAACAATAGACGCAACAAGATTTTATATTCTATATATCTCCTAGTCAGTCACATAACTGAAGATATGGTCTGTTGCAAAAAGTCATATTGCCAGGCCTAGAAATGGGAGGTACTGGGTTCAAATCTGGACTCAGAAACTTCCTAGCTGTGTGACCCTGGGCAAATCACAACCCCCATTGCCTAGTCCTTACCACTCTTCAACCTTGGAACCCATACACAGTATTGATTCCAAGATGGAAGGTAAGGATTTGAAAAGAAAAAAAAAAGTCATATGTGAAAACCTACCTGGGGGCATCTGAGTGGCTCAGTGAACTGAGATCCAGACCTGGAGATGTGATGTCCTGGGTTCAAATATGACCTCAGACATTTCTTTGCTGGGTATTCCTAGACAAGCCACTTAACCCCAATACCTATCCCTTACTACTCTTCTCCCTCTTATAAGGCAATACACATAATACTTGGAATTGGTTCTAAGAAAGAAGGGAAGGCTTTGTTTTTTAAAGACCTATCTGTTCCCTTCTTGTGTTTTCATCAAAAATAAACTTGACATGCGAGAATACACTATCCTTATAACATTTTCTAGAAATATAGAAGTAAGTTGAATGCTTCTGGTCCTATGCAAATAGGCTACCAGCTGCTGCTGTCTTCTTACCATTTCAGAATGATTCATGACATTGGTCAGGAAACAGTGATTGGGCACCTACTGTTTGCCAGAAGCTGTATGAAGTGCCAGGGGAAGAAAGAAAGGAAAAAAACTTTGCTCAATAAGTCCTTGGACTATAGTGGAAAACTTTGATGCAGGAGTACCAACCAGAAGGTTATGACAATAGTCGAGACGTAATAATGATGGGGGTCTACACCAGCACTATATAAATGCTAGCTGTTACACCAATAGAAGGAGATCAAAAACCAGAAGGCAAAGAAAGGTCCCTGCCCTCAAAGAGCTCCCAGGCTCCTGGGGGAAAGAACATACAAACAGTTAGGAACAAAGGAGATACAGACATGATAAGTGAGAGATAAGCAGCAGAAAGGAAAGATACTGGCATTAAAGGGAATCAGGAAAGGCATCTGGGGGAAGGTGAAATTTTACCTAGGACTTGAAGGAAGCCTGGGTAGCCAGGAGATGGAGATCAGGAGGGAGAGACTTCTAGGCATGAAGGATGACAAAAATGTAAGAATTAAAATTGGGACTCTGGTCCTTAGAATTTTATAAAGTTTATTAGAATTACTTGGATAATTCCTGACCTACTTGAATAGGTCAAGACCGAGAGATAGAGAGAAGTCTAAGAGATTTAAGCCTAATCTAAGTCCCCACATGGGTGCTTCCACCATGGACTCCCGCCGCCCCCTTCTCACCTGGTCAACCTCCCTCTTCCTTCTGAGTCAAATTCAATCATGTCCAGATCAAACTCAATCCCAATCATGTCCAGATCAAACATAACCCATACTAGATGATGTAAGTGACAGCTCCAGGAATACAGGGATGCGTGATCCTTGGAGAGGATTCCTTTCACACACAATGAAAATGCCCAGATAGAGTGTCCCATGCAAAAGACAGAAAGAACGCCAGTATAACTAGAATGAAGAAAGTATAAGAATGCCAGAAAAGTAGGAGAGAGATGAGTTATTAAGGGCATTGAATGTCAAAATATAGAGATTTCTATTTGACTCTGAAGTTGCTAGGGAGCCATTGGAAGAGTAGGATGATAGTTAGACCTGTGCTGTAGAAAGACTGATTTTGGGGGCAGCTGAGTAGCTCAGTGGATTGAGAGCCAGGCCTAGAGATGGGAGGTCCTAGGTTCAAATCCGGCCTCAGCCACTTCCTAGCTGTGTGACCCTGGGCAAGTCACTTGACCCCCATTGCCTAGCCCTTGCCACTCTTCTGCCTTGGAGCCAATACACAGTATTGACTCCAAGACGGAAGGTAAGGGTTTAATAAAAAAAAAAAAGAAAGACTGATTTTACAGCTGAATGGAGGATGGACTGTAGTAGAGGGAAACATAGGGCAGGGACCAACCGGAAGACTTTTGCAATAGCCTAGACACGATAGGACAAATATAAATGCTAACTATTACTACAGAAAACAGAAGATAGACAAGGGCCAAAATGAGTGGGATAAACAGCAATACTGTAAGAGGGCAGGACAGGAGAGATCAGTCTATACCAAGGCAGTCTGAAAAGACTGTTTTGGAGGAGATGGAGCTTGACTTCTAAGAGGAGTCAGGACTTGAAGCTAGAGTTGGAGTTAAATAGGCAGAAAAGAAGGGAGAATATTTCATCTAAACCAAATTCCTGCATCTCATAAGTCCTGTAAGTTTTTTTGAAGTGACTCCATATTGTTCCACCTGTACACTATAATGGATTTCATGCTGAACTTAGGATCCAAATCTCAACTCTAACTATTACTGACTCTGACAAAACAAGTTTTTCTCTTCTTTTTCTGCCTCAAATATCACCAATATAAAATTAAAAGTTTGGATTACTTCATGGGTCTTTAAACTTTTTTTTTTTAATTTTAATAAAATCTTACCTTCTGTCTTAGAATCAATGAGTTCCAAGGCAGAAGAGTAATAAGAGATAGGCAATTGGGCTTAAGTAACTTGCCCAGGGTCACACAGCTAGAAAATCTTAGAACCGAGAACCCAGGACTACCCATCTCCTAGTCTGACTATCCACTGAGTCACCTCCCTGCTTCAAACTTTTTATTTAGGTAAAGCCTATGATCCCTTTTCAGAATATTTTAAGGCACTGCTGAATTTTGGTTATCATTATTATGAATTCAATTATGATTAAAAATAAACATGGAATTTTTCCTACCCAAACTTACAGAGCCCCTGGAAGTTATCTATTCACCTTCTTGGGTTTCCATGGACCCCAGGGAAAGAATCCATGGAGTCAATGATGTCAAGGTCCCCTCTTGCTATAAATCTAAAGATTCCAAGTTGTATACCTCTGAATCTCCCTTCTGTCTTCCATAACAGGGGAGAATAGTACTTGGACTATGCACCTCAGAAAGTTGTTTTGATAAAAAGTACTTTGTAAACCTTAAATTAACAGAAAAGGGTACCATTGCTCATTGCCATTATCATCACTTTTGTTCTTCGGAGGGAACTTTGCCTTCTGCTTACTCATAGAGAGGGAAGGGAAGTATAATGGAGACAAGGACATCAGCTAAAGGGGACAATGATGAAGGTGCAAGGTTTAGTCTTGCAGTTAAGGAAAGTCTCACCTCTCAGAAGCTATCCAAAAGTGGAGCGGTATGACTCTGGAGGAAGTGGACTCCCTGTCCCTGAATATTTTCAAGCAAGTGAATGATGACCACGTGTCAGGCATGCAATAGAAGAGATTCTTGTTCATAGCCTCAAGGGTCTCTGAGACCCCTTCTAGCTCTAAGATTCTACAATTCTTTAAAGTTGGTGAGATAGAGCAGATGGCAATTATGCCCATTTTACAGATGATAAACTGAGGTTTAGATAGGTAGAGTGGCTTGTTTGGGATAAAATAATTAGGAAGCATTTGAACCAAGGCTTGACCCTAGGTCTCCTGACCCTAAGATCAGTGCTCTTTCCAATAAAGTTTCTCAGAGATTGGGGGGTTGAGGAGAAGGGATTCTGGCTTCATAATAAAATATCCTGTCCAATGAACTATTAATCCTTAGGCACCAATCTACATTTCTAAAATGCAATGTCATAAAGAACTGAAAATGGTCAAGAACTTAAAAAAAATCTTACCTTCTGTCTTTGTATAAGTTCTAAATCAGAAGAATGGCAAGGGCTAGGCAATTAGAGTTAAAGAGTCTCTCCCAGGGTCACACAGCCAGGAAATGTCTGAGGCCAGGTCCTCTGATTCTAGGCTTAACCCTCTATCCACATGCTGCCTGGCTGATCCTATGAAGAGTTTTTGTGACGATAACTACTACAATTGGTTTCGAATGTTGTAATTAAAAGAACATTGATACTGGAATCAAAGGACCTGGATTCAAATTTTGCCTTTGATATATCCTTTTATGGTATAACCTAGATAGGGAAAAATCATTTCCCTCTCCGAGTCTGTCTCATCTGTAAAATAAAGATCTCTTGGAGTCCTAAATACTAGGATTTGCTATGATCAGTGGGAGAAAGAACAACTTGTTATGACACATGGGCTGCCCAACTCGGGATCATCCAAGCCCTCATACAAAGGGAAACCTATAAATATCTAGGCTTCCTGCAGTTGGGAGGGATTAACCACACAGCAGTTAAAGGCAGCCCTAAAAATGTATGGCATGTGCATGTGCGTGTATCTGTGCATGTGTGTGTGTGTGTGTGTGTGTGTATGCAGATAGGGGTGGAGGGATAAAATAAAAAACCTTGGTTATGGTTGGCAAATTAATGGAACCCACAGTAGTCTTGGTCCAAGAATATTCATTTGATATTATGAGATTATGTGATAGAATATTGTGGAATGTTGTCATGAACAGCAAGAATCCATATAATAAGCTATGAGATGGTCAGTGACCTTCATACCTTCTGGCTTGAATGAGGAGACCCCAAGACAAGAGGCAGATGGAAGTCTAAGCCACCATTTCTTTTTGGTATCAGATCTGTGGTTTCACTGGTAATGGGAATACCAAAGAGGAAACTTTCTCCTAATGAAGATCACCAACCTCTGCCATTTTGAGCCCCAGAGAGTTGCCTGGGATTTGCTGGGGTCAACCAGCCAAGACTAGTCAGAGGTTGGATTTGCACTCTTGATCTTTCTGATTCCAAGACCTGTTCTCTATTCACAACATCAGAATGATATCAGGGATGCAGGTCCTAATGTGGATTCCTGGTGTTCATGAGAACATCTCGTGATATCATTCCACAAAATTAACAACCCATCGTTTTCATTCTACGCAGGTTGTGAAATGTATATTCTCTTAAATCTCAAAGGAGCTTTAAAAATCATTCAAGTTGGGACAGCTAGGTAGCACGGTGGATAGAGTGCCAGGCCTGGAGACAGGAGGTCCTGGGTTCAAATCTGACCTCAAATACTTTCTAGCTGGGTGACCTTGGGCAAATCACTTAACCCCAACTGACTAGCCCTTGCTGCTCTTCTGTATTAGAATTAATACTAAGACAGCAGAGAAGGGTTTAAAAACTCATTTAAGTCTGACTGTCTCACTTTAAGGAGGGAGAAACTGATGCTCGGGGCATGAACACAAGTCTCCTAACTTCCAGTCCAAAGTCCATTCTGCTATTCTGTTCTGGCTTCCATTTAAGGAGCTAGTAGAGAAAATGCAGTGTGCTCTATGCCATGTGAATTACACACCACTTTAATAAGAAGAAATAGTAATAATAGATAACGTTTCTATAGAACATTAAATTTTACAAAACATTTACACATATTACCTCATTAGATCATCACAACCACCCTGGGAGTTAGATGCTATTATTATCCCCATTTTATAGATGAAAAAATTGAATCTGAGAGAGGTTAGGTGGTTTGGCTAGAGTCATACAGTTAGGAAATGTCCAAGAGAGGATTAGAACTCAGATCTTGTCATCTCCACCTCAGGTATTCTATTTGCTATTCCATCTAGCTGCCTCAAGATAGAATCTTTGCCCTCAAGGTATTTACATTCCAGGCAGAGGGCCAGAACATAAACCTAGAGAACAAGATTTTCAATACAAGTTATCACATGCCAACCATCCCATGAGTGGTCCAGACAATAAATGCTAGGAGCTCAGCAGAAAGAAGACCAAGGGCAAAGAAGGTCTAAAAGACTGGATAGAAAGGATAAGCACTAGGCTATACCCCAAAGGTGGGTTAATAATAATAATACTTTCTGATTATGTACAGCTGCTCCTTGGGTCTACCCAACTCTTCTGGGTATTGTTATCCTTCCAAGCCACGTTGCTAGTGGGTGGCAGAGCTCTGACTTGCCCCCAATGCCAGGGCTCTTTCCATTCCACCATGATGCCTTGCAGAATCTGAGCAACCAGTAAGGAGCAAAGAAAGCATTAAAAAGGGGGGGGGGGGGGTGAATGATGACCGGTTACTAGGTTCTTGGTGCCATGGGACAGTGGGCCCTGGCAGATACACGTTGGTACATGTATTAACTTCACCAGTTGTCCTTTAATGCCCAAATACTTTCTCCCTGCTTTTTCACCCAATGCTTGATCTCTCTACTGCATCTGCTAAGTAATATTATTTGTTACACTTATCTGTGTTTGTATCTTACCCCTAGCCCCTACATAGGACACAAGGTCTACACTGAGAAAATGTTGAATAAATGAATGAATTCGTACTTAAAGACTTCATACAAACTAGAGATGATCCTATATTCAATATGGTGCCAGATGGCTCACTCTTGTATGCAAGGAGTATTGTATAAGTAGAAAAGACCTTGGCTCTAGAAGTTCTGACCCTACTTCTGATATTGTTGACTTTAAGCAAATGATATGACCTCTCTGGGCCTCAGTTTCCTCATCTTTAAATAAGAGAATGGAATTAGATGGATTCTGAGACCTCTTCCAGCTCTAGATTTATGTGAACATAACGTAACCACTGTGGGTTTAAATGTCTTTAGTGGATAAAAGCTTAACTTTAGTTTCATCTAAATCTTTACCTTGCCCCTTAGAATCAAGACTAAGTATTGGTTCTAAGGCAGAAGAGCAGCAGGGGCTAAGCAATGAGGGTAAAGTGACTTGCCCAAGATCATACAGCTAGGAAGTATCTAAAATCAGATTTGAACCTAGGACCTCTCATCTCTAAGCCTGATTCTTAGTCCACTGAATCACTTGGATGCCCCTTGACTCTAATTTTTAAGGCTAAGCATCACCCATCCCATCTCCCTTATCAAATGGATTCATAGTCTTTGGAGAACAATGGGAAACAAAACAGGGAAATGGGGATTGCTTGATTATCTTTGTTCAAAAGACTATAAAGATACATTGTGAATGAGAATATCACAAAGAAAAGTTCCAATCCCAGAATCTGGGGCAAGTCATTTCCTCCTTTCTACCAAGGATGTTACACAAAGAAGGAATTAAATTGGAGTAGATGGAAAGGAATTTCCTCATCTCCCTAGTCTGGGGATTATAGCACATGATTATAATGATGTTGGTTTACAATGGTTTACATTAATAGAACATTTTAAGGTTTGCGAAATACTGTACTCACAACAACCCTGGAAGGTGTGAGCTATTATAATCCCAATTTCACAGATGAGGAAACTGAGGCAGACCTCAGTTAAGTGATGTGCCAAGATCTCATAGCCAGTAAGCGTCTCAGGAAGAATCTGACCTCAAGTCTTCCTGATTTCCAAGTCCAATATCCTATTTAATCTGGAATTCTTCCTAGAAGATTCCCTACATGTGGTATTCACAGATGACAGTCTATAATAATAGGGATTATATTTAAATAATCATAATAATAGCTAGCATTTCTGTGGTGCATTCCCTTTTGCAGTTACTTGCAAATATATCTCATTTCATCCTCACAACTTCCCTGGGAGGTGTTATTATTAGCCCCATTTTATAAATAAGGAAACTGAGGCAGACCTTGGTTAAGTGGCTTGCTAAGGTCCCACAGCCAATTAAGTGCCTAAGACAAGATTTTAACTCAGGTATTCCTGATTCCAAGTCCAGTAATCTATCCACTGAATCACCCAGCTGATCTCTACTGTTACTCTCACATCAAAAATAGTATAATTCTATGCTTCTGTAAATCACGAGAAGGATTCCTCTCTGGAGTTTAGGTGTAATCACAAGAGTTGAATCTGGAGCCAGGGAATTGGGTTCAAATATGACTCTTTTACTTCCTGGGTGACAATGAGCAAGTCACTTTCCCTACCAGTTCTCGGTTTCCATACCTATAAAATGGTGGGCTAGTTGGGCTAGAAAGTCTTCCAGGTCTAACTATGGAATCCTGTGATTTAATGGGAAATTTAATGGGAAAATTCCTCTTGGTGAAAGGATCCACTCATGGACTAAATATTAAGGGAAAACTTGTGTTTGCTATGTCAGATTCCAAAACCAGTAAGAATCAGGGCCTGTAGTCAAGAAGACCTGAGTTCAAATTACTACTAGAAGTTATCATTGTCAAATCCAGCCTCAGGATACTTACTAGCTTTGTGCCCTTGGGCAAATCACGCAACCAATTCCTCTGTTTCCTCAACTGTAAAAATGGAGATCATAACAATAACTGCCTCCCAGGATTATGGTAAGGATCAAATGAGATCATACTTGTAAAACTCTTGGCACCTAGAAGATGCTAAATAAACACTTGTTTCCTTCCATCCTGGTGTCCAGAGGACTACTGGGCAAGTCATCAGGAGACCTGAGCTGTAATATTGGTCCTCACACTAGCTGTGTGATCTTAGGCAAAGCTACATACTACAGTAGGAAGAACAATAACCTTGGAAGGCTGATCTTCAGGTTATGGGACCTGAGTTCTAATCTAGACCCTGCTACTTCTTACCTCCAAGTGATCTCATCTCTTGCCCTCTCAGTTTCCTTATCTGTTAAATGAGGGGGTTGGACTAGATAACCTCTAAGCATATTCTAGCTCTAGTTCCATGATCCTGGGACCCAGGATCCAGTAAGAAATCATTTCATCCTGGCCCTTAGTTTACTCATTTGTAAAATGAGAAGACTAGATTTGGTGAGAGCTTTGATCTCTTCTCATTCTACCATTCCATGACCTAAGGTTGCTTCCTAATCAGACATTCTGTGTTCTAAACCCATTGACACCTCTAACATTTTGTGTTCAAAGTCCTTTCCACCACCAACATTCTCCAATACTCTGGCGTTCTGAATCCTAAAGTCTATCCCAGTTCTGACATTCTATACTCTAATGTCCTTTAAAGTCCTTTCCAGCTCTGTCATTCTGTGTTCTAAGGTTCTTCCCAACTCTGAAATTCTGTTTCCTAAAGCCCCTCTCAGTTCTTACACTCTCTTATTCTCAGGTCCCTTCCAGTTCTGACATTCCCTATTCTAAGGTCCTTCCAACTTTCCTTCCAACTTTGACATTCTCTGTTCCAAGGTTCTTCCTAGATGTGACATGTTGTGTTCCAAGGTTCTTCCAATTCTGATGTTCTGGGTTCTAAAGTCCCCAAGAGCTCTTATCTCTTGTGAACTGTGAACTATTTTCAAAAAGCTGGACTGTGTGGCTACACTCCCATAAACGCCACCACCCCCCAATCTAGATTGAGGAGCACAAACCTTGTTCTTTGGCTCCACATGTAAAGATGAAATAGGTAGTCTCTATGCGTCATGAGCTGAGGGACAGGGAAAGCCCCTCCAACCAGAAATAGCTCCCAAAAACCTGAATTCCCACCATCAGTTATTTGCATTTTAAGAAGATAGGGTTTTTTTGGTTGGGGGTGGGGGAGTGAGGAACTGGGGGAAGGAGATACCTTAGCCCAGGGCAGTAAATTATCTCAGAGGGATAAGTCTTCCAGTTAGTCGAAGTCATGAATGTCCCCATATGGAAACAAAGAGAAGAGCTGGCTTCTGGGGAATATGGTTCACTATTCTATGAGTAAAACCTGGGTTTCAGCCATAATTCTGCCTCCTAGTTACTGCCTCTGAAACCACTGGCAAGTCATAGTATCTGTCTGTGTCTTAGTTTCTTATGGATTAAATAGGGATGATAATAATACAAAAGGGTTAGCACATCTGCCAGTATAGGGCAAGGGTCGCCATATTCTTTTGGCTACACACTTCTTTCAGTAAAATTTATTTGAAGAGACAGCTGGGTGACTAAGTAGATTGAAAGTCAGCCTAGAGATGGGAGGTCCTGGGTTCAAATTTGATCTCAGATACTTCCCAGCTGTGTGACCCTGGGCAAGTCACTTAACCCCCATTGCCTAATCCTTACCACTCTTCTGCCTTGTAACCAATTCACAGTATTGATTCTAAGACAAAAGGTAAGGACTTTTTTTTACTTATTAGAGCGTATATGTTCAATATGTAAATATTATTATATCATATAATATATTACACTATACTTTATTATTATATTATTATAATTTATTATTATATATTGCGTTATTATATTATTATGTATACTATTATATATGTATATTATTTATATACATATTATATTGATATATACATTATATTATGTATATATTATATATATATAGCATTAATTATTAACATTGTGAAACTTACCCACAAAATAGGCATTTGAAAGGATGAGATAAAGATGAAATCTTCTGAAAAGACTAGCATCTCCCTTGAAGGGTTGTTGTGAGTCTTGAATGAGATAATATTTGTAAAGCTCTTGGCATGGTACCTGGCCCAGAGAAAAAGCTTCACTTTTGGAAGGTCCATGTGGTCAAAAATGATTCATCATTTCTGAAATCGCTGGTTTAACACTTCGTCGATAATCGGAAGATCTCGCTCCAAGTACAATTTATTTCCATGTGTGGTCATCGCCAAAAAAGATGCCTCACCAAGCTACCTACCGGCAAATGGGAAATGTGCGATGTAAAGAATGGTGGGAGAGGGAGGGATCTTGCCATTTCCCCAAACTGAGTGGGGAGAGCCAGAGGCACAGATTGCAGAAAAGGGAACACTGAAAAGAGTGGTAAGACATGGAAGACATCAAAGTTGATCCCCTTCACAATTTCACTGCTATGCAAGGGGATAAGATCTGGGGAGAGAAAGATCTAGAGCCCTCCCTCTACGGCAGAATTGCAATCCCTGACCTGCCTTCTATGTGAGGGAGGGCTTAGAGTGCCAAGACTCTAGGTTCCAAGGAAGAAAACTAAATGTATGGATGAGACTAGCAATAATCAATAAATTCATAGTCAGTGATCCTGTCACTGATCGAAGACAAATCCCAAAGTTTTGCATCCTTTAATAGAGTTCTTTTTTTTTACCCTTACCTTCTCATTCACAGTAACAGCAATATTATGGGATGATCAACTGTGAAAGGTTTAGCCACTCTCAGCAATCAGATAGTCCAGGGCAATTCTGAGGGACTCGTGACAAAGCATGCTGTCCACCTCCAGAGCAAGAACTGGGGCAGGGGGGAAGAGGGGGGAGCAGCTGGGTAGCTCAGTGGATTGAGAGCCAATCCTAGAGATGGGACGTCCTGAGTTCAAATCTAGCCTCAGATACTTCCCAGTTGTGTGACCCTGGGCAAGTCACTTGACCCCCATTGTCTAGCCCTTACCACTCTTCTGCCTTGGAACTCATACAGCATTGATTCCAAGATGGAAGGTAAGGGTTTAAAAAAAAATAAAATGATACAATGATACAAACAAATCTTCTCAGGCTCAAGGAAAAGGACCCAGGAAGAGATGCTGAAAGAAGTACATCTAAAGTCACACAGGCAACAAGTAGTCAGGGATTCAAACCCATGTCCTCCAAAGCAAATATTCTTTCTCCCTGCAGGGACATGATAGCAAATATATAACTACCAGCTCTCTAAGTAGACCACATTTTTTTTAATAAACCATATCTTCTGTCTTAGAATCAATACTGTATACCAGTTCCAAGGCAGAAGAGCAGCAGGGCTAGGCAAGGGGGGTTAAGTGATTTGCCCAAGGTCACACAGCTAGGAAGTGTCTGAGACTAGATTTGAACTCAGATCTTCCTGACTCCAAGTCTAGCATTCCACCTAACCACTCCTTTATATCACTTTCTTAAATCTAGACAATCATCAAAACAATAAATCAAGCCCAGATTTATAGCTTGTGCTGCCTCCTGAGGTGTAGATGTTCAAACTGAAAATTTAATAACCGGCTCTCCTGAATTCACACTTGTTGGCTCTAATACATCCTGCCCTGCAGCCGACACCAAGCTGCCTCTGGGACTTCACGGGACAGAAGATTTTCCAAAGACATTGTCGTAGTTGGCTAGGTAGGCTCCGGAGCCTGCCTTTTCTCCTCTTCTGTCCAAACCTTATTCCATTCTGCACTACACTGTCTTGAGAGCCTCACATGTTTACACGGACTAGAGGCAGCTTCCCCTGAAAGGCATGAACCGGAACACAGCACCTTCCTCACCCTTCCTCAAGAGAAAACCTAGGAAGGTCCCAGGTTCCTCAAGGGGGCTTTACTCTGCAGCTCCCCTCCCCATCCACCCTTGGGATTTCTCTTAGCATTGCTTTTATGGCTCAGCAGGCAGCATGTAGAATCTTAGTGCCAGCGATATCCGGTTCAACTTACCACCCCATGAGGCAACCCATGCAGGTCGTTATCTAGTCTTTTCACTAACAGGCAACACTCCTTTTGGAGGTAGCCCATTGTGTTGTTGGATGGTAGAAAACCTAACTGAAATTTACCCCTGCTGTAACTTTCACCCTGGGGAGCTAGGTGGAGCTGGCATCAGGAAGACTCATCTTTTCCAGTTCAAATCCGGGCTCAGACATGTTCTAGTTGTACGACCCTGGGCAAGTCACTTAGCCCTGTTTGCCTCAATTTCTCCATCTGTAAAAATAAAATCTGGAGAAGGAAATGGAAAACTACTACAATATCTCTGACAAGAACACACTAAATGGGATCACAGAATTGGACATGACTAAAAAAAGAGCTGAACAACAAACTTTCAACCCATATGCAAATTTAGTACTCTGAAAACACACACACACACACACACACACACACACATGCATGTGCACACACAAATAATCCCAAATGAATTCAAACCTTGCCTGTCACTCACTAGCATACAACTTTTGATGGCCGTGGTTCAGGACCAAGAACACCTGTTTTAGAATCTGGGGATCTGAGTTCAAATCTGCTGTCTGTTACCTACCATCTTGTGACCTTGTACTAACCTCTAGACCCGTGATGAGGAACCTATGACACATGTGTCAGCACTAACAAATGTAGCCATTTTCGATGACATGCGGCCGCACACAGAGAAGTATGGGGCCGCATGCCAAGGACGTTTTTTTCTCTAAGTGACACGCCACCAGAGTC
This sequence comes from Monodelphis domestica, assembly GCF_027887165.1. NCBI lineage: Eukaryota > Metazoa > Chordata > Mammalia > Didelphimorphia > Didelphidae > Monodelphis > Monodelphis domestica. The sequence continues at coordinate 700,363,301 of NC_077227.1, read as the reverse complement.
ATGCTCAGTTTTTTGGCAAATTTTGACACACCAAGCTCAAAAGGTTGCCCATCACTGCTCTAGGCTTTCTAGCTTCCTCATCTGTAAATGAGAAAGCTGGATTGTATTGCCTCTGAGGTCCCTTCTACCTCTAAATTTGTTATCTGTGAGTTCTCAGTACTTCCATTTCCCCATTTGTCAAAGAGAACTGGGTTAGCCGATTGACCTCTAAGATCTCTCCATAATATGGGATTCCACACTTCCTAATTAAGTTGGAGGTAAGATCACAGGATCATAGGATTTGGACCTGGAAAGAATTGGGGAAATTAACTCAGACTCCCTCCTCTCATCACTAGGACTAGCCAAGACCAAAAGAGTCTGGACCAGCTAGCCAATTGTGTACAAACAAATCTAATTGGATCCCAGAAGCTAATGAGGTCTGGATATTCCCAAGCAGCCTAGTTTGGGAAAGTGGAAATGCCAGCAAGAAATAAAGAAATCTCCAAAAATGAAGGCCAATGTAGGGAGACTCACGATGTACTTTCCCAATTCACCTGGGTGACTATATTTTCCCCTAAGGAACCTAATGTTAGCCTATGGGGATTCTTCTAATGTTTTTGGTCCAAACTCCTATTTCAGTGTATTGCCACCAATTTATTCACCAATAACTGCTGCCTTGATGTCAGTTAGTCAATCAACATCAATTAGATTTTATCTTAAAAACTATGTACAAATAAAAAACTATAACAAGAAGAAAATTACAAATACATCATCCCAGCCTGGAGCACACATTCCTTTCTATATACTATCTCTGTCCTAGGGGAGAGTGGATTCAGATGTTGAGTATCTGTTGAGAATATTCTTCCACCACCAAACTCACTTCTGGGTGTGGCATAGCCAAAGGACAATCCACTCCCCTGCTTGAAGGTTCTGTCCATTGCTAGGATAGATCAAGCAGATCATTCCTTCCAGCTGAGGTAGTTTACAGCAATATCTGTCACGGACTCCCATCACTGGACTTCTGGAGGCTCCTCCAACTTTTTCAAAGCTTCCAAAGTCACAGCCTGGTCCATTCAAGTTCCAATGTTCATACCCAAACGCAAAGAGGTAAAGAAATACAGGTGTCATGTGTTCACTGACATGGGTCAGGCTGGGTGGGGAGGTAAAGGCTCAAGACCTATCTCTCCCGACTTAGAAACTTACATTTCTTCCCTCACTGTCCACAAGAAGGGAAAAAAAACAAGACAGGTTTCCCCATTGTATTGTTTGGCTGGTGAAACTCTCAGTTTCAACACAACAGCCAGTTTAAAAGCAAATTTTCTTCTCTGTAGAGTGAGAGGACAGGAGACAATCATGAAATGCCTGCCTGTGCTCAAAATCAGGAGCAAGGATCCCACATTGTACATCAGTCCATACTTCCCAAAGGCTCACCAAGCTCATCATGCATGCTCTGAGGACTGGACCCCACTGACCAGTCTAATTATGGAAGGAAAGAAGAGAGAGAAGGGAGGAAGGGAAGAAGGGAGAGAGGGAGGGAAGGAGGGAGGGAGGGAGGGAAGGAGGAAGGAAGGAAGGAAGGAAGGAAGGAAGGAAGGAAGGAAGGAAGGAAGGAAGGAAGGAAGGAAGGAAGGAAGGAAGGAAGGAAGGAAGGAAGGAAGGAAGGAAGGAAGGAAGGAAGGAAGGAAGGAAGGAAGGAAGGGAGGGAGGGAGGGAGGGAGGAAGGGAGGGAGGGAGGGAGAGAGGGAGGAAGGAAGGGAGGAAGGGAGGAAGGGAGGGAGGGAGGAAGAGAGGAAGGGAGGAAGGGAGGAAGGAAGGAAGGAAGGAAGGAAGGAAGGAAGGAAGGAAGGAAGGAAGGAAGGAAGGAAGGAAGGAAGGAAGGAAGGAAGGAAGGAAGGAAGGAAGGAAGGAAGGAAGGAAAGAAGAAGAAAGAAAGAAAGAAAGAAAGAAAGAAAGAAAGAAAGAAAGAAAGAAAGAAAGAAAGAAAGAAAGAAAGAAAGAAAGAAAGAAAGAAAGAAAGAAAGAAAGAAAGAAAGAAAGAAAGAAAGAAAGAAAGAAAGAAAGAAAGAAAGAAAGAAAGAAAGAAAGAAAGAAAGAAAGAAAGAAAGAAAGAAAGAAAGAAAGAAAGAAAGAAAGAAAGAAAGAAAGAAAGAAAGAAAGAAAGAAAGAAAGAAAGAAAGAAAGAAAGAAAGAAAGAAAGAAAGAAAGAAAGAAAGAAAGAAAGAAAGAAAGAAAGAAAGAAAGAAAGAAAGAAAGAAAGAAAGAAGAAAGAAGGAAGAAGGAAGGAAGGAAGGGATTTGCAAGGCAACTTGTTAGATGGAGAAAGATATTGAAATTTTTTAGTGAATTGGTTTAAAGCTCCCACTTAAACTTGATTTTCAGGGAAAAATTAACTGGTGTTAACTGCTTCCTTTTTGGAAGAAAGTGTTTGTGAAAAAAGTGACTAGAATGAAAGCAAAAGGCTTCAACAACACTTTTTTAAAAATACGTACTGATTTAAAGAAGTATCGCCGTAATTGAAATAATTAGTATTGGAATGATTAGCCAATTGTTGGCCTCCTAGTTTTCTGGCAAGGAGTGTGTTTTGCCATATATCTCAGCCCAACACTTTCCATTTAGTCATTCAGATCAGTGGCCCAGTAGTCAGTCACAGAAACAGTACTCCTCTCCTCCCTTTGAGCACTGGCCTTGCACCCAGTGAAGGGGCTACAACCATCATCAAGAGAAAGGACCTGCCATGTCCACCAGCAGTAGCACAAAGTGCCCTCGACATCAGGTCAGCCCAAGAGCCCCAGCTATAGCAGCATCCCCTAGCTTTCTTTCAGTCTGTCATAAAACTATGATCCAGGGGAGATAAAAACCTGGCAAATATTTCAGCTGGCACTTGCCTTCTCCTCCCCAGAAGCTACAGATGCTAAGAAGCCAAAATGGATCCTTCTCACCACCATATTCCTTAGTGCCAACAAATGTTTCTATTAATATTTGTTTTTATCAATGGGAATGGCATAAAAGAAGATGCATTACTCCTTACCTAGCCAGCACACCTCAAGGATCACTGGGCTTTTCCATCCAACTTGAAGCTGAAATGTCCCTATGTATTGTTTCCCCTCCTAAATTTTGAGATTCAGGAGAAAAGAAGCTGCCCTGAATTTGTCTTTGCACCCAGGAGACTCCACACAGCCCTTAGTACTAGTAGGCATTGAATAAATACTCATCAAATGCTTTTTCATTCATTCTTTTATTGGCACTTCTAAGAAACCCTTCCTTCAGAAGTAATTAATTAGTTAATTAACCAACAACTTTTATCACCTTGAAAGGTTTTGGTTCTCTGCCACATTGACTGAAATGAACACTAACTTGAAAATACAGAGAAGTCCTGCAAACACCGATGAGTAGTAGGAATAATTCTGTATTGTGGAGTCAAGAGACTTATGATAAGGGGATGGGAAGGAACTGGAGCCAACTGATTGTTAAATTTTCAGTTCAAGTATCCATACCTCCGAAATCATTAAATGATACACAGAAATAGATACACTGCGGCACAATCGAATGGAATGGACTTCTCTACTAGCAGCAATGCAATGACTCAGGACAATTCTGAGGGACTTATGAGAAAGAACACTATCCACCTCCAGAGGAAGAACTGTGGGTTTAGAAACACAGAAGAAAAACAACTGCTTGATCACATGGGTCAATGGGGATATGGCTGGGGATGTAGACTTTAAATGATCACCCCAGTGCAAACATCAATAATATGGAAATGGGTCTTGATCAGTGATACATGTAAAATCCAGTGGAATTGTTTATTGGCTATGGGAGGGGTTGGGGGAAGGGGAGAGAAAAAACATAAATAATGGAACCATGGAAAAATATTAAAAATTAATTAATTAAATGAAATTTTCCAAATTAAAAAAAAAAAGAAATTTCTTCCTCTGAAGTCCCCTGAGGAAATTTCACATACAAACCAAAATATTTTAAAATGTATTATATCAATATAATATATTGTTGAGAAAGAAAACTAAATTTTAATTCAATTTTAATAAAATTATGATTGATAAAAAGTAAATTATTAAATGATACAAATTAAAGCTTGATTTATTGTCTTGTCGATTGTTTAGACTTAAAGTGATAGAAAATGTTAGTGGTGTAGATAAAACTTAAAAGGGGGGCAGCTGGGTGGCTCAGTAGATTGACAGCCAGGCCTAGAGAGGGGAGGTCCTAGGTTCAAATTTGACCTCAGGCACTCCTAGCTCTGTGACCCTGGGCAAGTCACTTAACCCTCATTGCCTAGCCCTTACCATTCTTCTGCCTTGGAGCCAATACACAATATTAACTCCAAAACAGAAGGTAAGGGTTTTAAAAAAATAATAATAATCCTTTTTTTCCCCTGAATGGTCACTTGTTAAACACCTACCAGCACTCCACTGCCTGGGTTCCCATCTCTGCCACCAACACTGTGTGACCCTGGGTCAGTAATTTAAAGGAGTTAGATGATGCAGTGTATAGAGTTCCAAGTCTAGAATCAGGAAGACTCTTAGTTCTAATCCGGCCTCAGACACCTATTACCTGTGCAATCCTTGGCAAGTCATTTAACCTCTATCTCAGTAAAAATGGGGGAATATGGGACCAAAACCCACTATTTGATAATAAAAAAAACTGCTGGGAAAATTGGAAGACAGTGTGGGAGAGATTAGGTTTGGATCAACACCTCACACCCTACACCAAGATAAACTCAGAATGGGTGAATGACTTGAATATAAAGAAGGAAACTATAAGCAAATTAGGGGAACACAGAATAGTATACATGTCAGACCTTTGGGAAAGGAAAGATTTTAAAACCAAGCAAGAGCTAGAAAAAATCACAAAATGTAAAATCAATAATTTTGATTATATCAAATTAAAAAGGGTTTGTACAAACAAAACTAATGCAACCAAAATTTGAACAACAAACTGGGAAACAATCTACATTACAAAAACCTCTGACAAAGGTTTAATTACTCACATTTATAAAGAGCTAAACCAATTGTACAAAAAATCAAGCCATTCTCCAAATGATAAATGGGCAAGGGACATGAATAGGCAATTTTCGGTTAAAGAAATCAAAGCTATTAACAAGCACATGAAAAAGTGCTGTAAATCTCTAATAATCAGAGAAATGCAAATCAAAACAACTCTGAGGTATCACCTCACACCTAGCAGATTGGCTAACATGACAGCAAAGGAAAGTAATGAATGCTGGAGGGGATGTGGCAAAGTAGGGACATTAATGCATTCCTGGTGGAGTTGTGAATTGATCCAACCATTCTGGAGGGCAATTTGGAACTATGCCCAAAGGGCGACAAAAGAATATCTACCCTTTGACCCAGCCATAGCACTGCTGGGTTTGTACCCCAAAGAGATAATGGACAAAAAGACTTGTACAAGAATATTCATAGCTGCGCTCTTTGTGGTGGCCAAAAATTGGAAATCGAGGGGATGCCCATCAATTGGGGAATGGCTGAACAAATTGTGGGAATACTATTGTGCTCAAAGGAATAATAAAGTGGAGGAATTCCATGGAGACTGGAACAACCTCCAGGAAGTGATGCAGAGCGAGAGGAACAGAACCAGGAGAACATTGTACACAGAGACTAATACACTATGGCAAATCAAATGTAATGGACTTCTCCATTAGTGGCGGTATAATGTCCCTGAACAATCTGCAGGGATCTAGGAGAAAGAACACTATCCACATTCATAGGAAACACCATGGGAGTAGAAACACAGAAGAAAAACAACTGCTTGAATACATGGGTAGAAGGGATATGATTGGGGATGCAGACTCTAAATGAACATCCTAGTGCAAACATCTACAACATGGAAACAGGTTCTGATCAAGGACACATGTAATACCCAATGAAATTGTGCGTTGGCTGCAGGAAGGGTGGGTGGACAGAAGGGAGGGAAATAAAGTGTGTATTGTAACCAAATAATAATAATAATAAAATTTTAAAACCTGAAAAAAAATGGGGGAATAACAACAGTCCTGAGGCAGTTAGGTAGCACAGTGGACAGAAAGCCAGCTCTGAAGACAAGAGATCCTGGATGCAAATTTGAGCTCAGACACTCCCTGGCTGTGTGACCTTGGTCAAGTCACTTAACTCCAATTGCCTAGCCCTTGCCCCTCCTCTGCCTTGGAACTGATATATAATATCACTTCTAGAATAGAAAGTAATTTTTTTTCAGTAACAGCAGTTACCCATATTACAAGGTTGTTATGAGGATCAAATGAGTCCAGGGACATATATAAAAGGGATTTGTTATTGTTACTGTGTGCCATAGATGTCTGATTAATGCCTGGGGAGATCTAGGTTAGACCCAGCTCTGCTATTAGCTCATATGACCTTAACCAAGTCACTTCTCTTTCCCATAAAAATGTAATATGAGGAAGGGGGTGGGGTTGCACTGAACTGGGCAGCCTCTCAGGTCTTTTCTGGTCCCCCTTAATGCTAGTTCCTCCCTCTGCTGACTACTTCCACTTTATCATGTGTATAGTTTGTTTGTACATAACTGTTTGCCTATTTGTGTCCCCTATTAGAGTGGGAGCTCTACTAGTACAGAGACTGTCTCTTGCCTTTCTTTGCATGCCCAGCTTGGCACACGGTAGGTATTTATTATTATGAATATTATTCATTTTCATTAATAATATTATTACTAACCAGCTGGCTGACTGTGATTCCCCCAAGTCTCCTAGCAAAGGGGAAGAGACCCGGCCAAGCGAGCCCATGCTTCCTCACCCTCCCCAACACCCCTGAATGAACTCATGAGTAAAACCAGTAACTTCATTCCACTAGGTCAAAGTGAATGCAAACAGGACACAGGAAGCAGGCCTTGCTGGCTCTTCTCCACAGCCAGGATCTGGCCAAGTGATGCACAGGTATTCCAGCCCTGGGGAATATCTTCTTCCCCCCAGACAGCCTGCCAAAGCTTCTGCTCCTTCTCAGTTTACAGCCTTGTCTTGGAAAAGCCTCACAGCAGAACTACGGCTCTTGACAAATGGCTTCTTCCAAAGAACAGGTTCAGGGGAACTCGAATTCCTTTGTCCTGTCTGCTCTCGGGATATGGTGGAAAGAGCACTGAGCCGGGGGTCTGGACACCTGAGTCCTAGCCTGGGCTCTGCTGTGGCAATTACCGTGAGTGACAGTCTAGCTCTGACCCACACACTTCCCCATGGATGAGTCACTCTCCCTCTAGACCTCAGTTTTGTCACATGCAAAAAACATGGATTTGAACTAAAATCTCTAAGGAGCCCCTTCTAACATTCTATTCTTTCAGGTCCCTTTTATCTGTGACAGTTTGCTTTCTGAAAGTCATTCCAGGTCTAACATTTTCTCTTTTAAGGAGTCATCCAGTTCTTAAATTTGTATTTTAAAGTTCCTTCTAACTTTAATTTTCTAAATTCAAAGTTCCCTTCCAGTTCTAGCCTTCTTTGCTCTAAGGTCCCTTCTATACATTCTGTGTTCTAAGAACCTTCTACCTCTGTCATTGTATGTTCTAGAGTCTCTTCCTGTTCTAATGTTGCTCTAAAATTCCTTGTAGCCCTGACATGTATTTTAAGAACCTTCCAGCTCTGTCATTGTATGTTCTAGAATCTCTTCCTGTTCTAATGTTCATTGCTCTAAAATTCCTTCCAGTCCTGACATGTGATCTAAGAACCTTCCAGCTCTGTCACTCTATGTTCTAGAGTCTCTTCCTAATCTAATGTTTATTGTTCTAAGGTTCCTTCCAGCTCTACTTTTTTAAAAACCCTTACCTTCCACCTTGGTTCTAAGGCAGAAGAGTGGTAAGGGCTAGGCAATGGGAGTTAATTGACTTTCCCAGGGTCACACAGCTAGGAAGTATCTGAGGTCAGATTTGAACCCAGCACCTCCTGTCTCTAGGTTTGGCTCTCAATCCACTATAGCTCTACTCTTTTTTGCCCTGAGATCTCTTCTAGCATCTGACATTTCACATTCTAAGGTGATGATAACACTTTTATTATCTATATCATATAGTTACTGGAAGAAAAACATTTTGTAAGTCATAAAGGTCACATAAATGTAAAACTTGAAGGTTTTCTTGATTTAGACTTATGTTCTCATTGGCTCAGGAAATCCTTGATGAGGAGACTCTGTCAATATAGTCTGACAACCGTTCTTTAATTTAGTCTTTGAGCTCAAAGCCATTAGGTGGTCTAGAGTATAAGGCACTCATCTTGGAGTCAGGAAGACCTCAGGTCACTTACTTAGCTTTGGGCAAGTCACTTAATCTCTATAAGCCTCAGTTTCCTCATCTATAAAATAGGGAAGATAGTTCTACTTATTCTCTGTCTCTCTCTGTCTCTCTGCCTCTCTGCCTCTCTGTCTCTGTCTCTCTCTGTCTCTGTCTCTCTATCTCTGTCTCTGTCTCTCTCTGTCTCTGTCTCTCTCTCTCTCTCTCTCTCTCTCTCTCTCTCTCTCTCTCTCTTGACTAAAGAGAAAACATATGCAGAATATTTAGCAAACCAAAAAGTACTATATAAATGCTGGCTATTCTTATTGGAATAATGTCTAAGAGCAAAGAGATATTAAATTTCTTGCCTAGACTTCCAGCCAATATGTGTCAGACACAAGACCTTGGCTCCATATCTTCCTGACTCAAGGGCCATTTGCCTTTCCATTATTCTATGCTACTACTTATCACTATTGCTGTTCATCCTTGGTTTTTTGAAGAGGGCTATTGATTTCACAGGGTAATGTCTTGAGTTGCAATGGTTCGAATTGAAGGGAGGCAGAGTTGCGCAAATGTCTGTCTCTTCCAGATTCATCAAAGTCCAGTGGCAAGACAAAAGTCAGGATGACTGGTGATGGTCCTGGATGTAGTAGATAACCTTGTATCTTCAATGTCTGTCCAACCTCTAAGTGCTTCACAATGTCTGCTTCTACTGCCTTCATTGCTGTTGAAATGAATCGTTCCCATCCGGCCATTCCACTAGAGGAAGTCTTCATGTGCTTGAGGTAGTCATCCCCCTGACTCGCCAAAAGGTTTGAGGCCTCTTGGTTACTCTCCACCTGGTTTAGCTCATCTGCCAAGACAGCTTTACCAGGGTCTGACTGCTGCACTTGCTACAGCTTCTTGGAGCCACAGATGAGAGTATATTGTAAATACTCAATAAACATTTATTGGACGACGGCCACATTCCTGTGGATTGATATTATATCTGTGAGATTTGGGGAAGAGTTCTGTCTGTCATAGTGCCCTGATTCCCCTACAGTTTACTTCTTGAATTTATAAGGTTCTGAGGTCTGTACTTACACTATTATATTGAGAAACCCAGAGTCCTTGCTTTAAATCCAGGTACCTCCATTTATAAGCTGTATTGTCATGGGCAAGTCCTTCCATAGATTCACAAGATAATAGGAAGGAAAGCAGAGGTTACTTAGTCAAAGCTCTTCATTTCTGAGATAAGGAAACTGAGCCAGAGTGGAGCATGTCAGCTCACAGTCCTTCTGACACCAGACTAAGACATCTTCACCTTTCTTAGCTCCAGTTCTAGACAGATTCTCAGGTGCTATGACACATTGTCAGAGAAATGTGTTTGGGGAGCCACTAGACCCTTTAGCACTCCTTAAATCCCACTACCATCTAGTCTAGGAGATCAGAAGAGGAAAGAATCCACTGAATCTGGTGCCAGAAGCCTGGGCTCAAATCCTTCTGTGCCACTTTCTAATTATGTGACCTTTGTTAAGACATTTCCCACTCTCTAGACCTCAGTTTCCTCCATTGCAAAAATAAAAGGCTTGACCTAGCTGATTCCTAAGATCTCTTCCAGAATTGGCTTGTATGACTAGGATCCAACTATTCTGTTTGGATGGCTTCCTACTCCTTTCTTTCCCACAAGGCCAGCTGTCCCCCAAAGGATGGATGACTGTTGCTTCCATGAGAATGGTGCCTTGTGGTTCCCTTGGCCCCAATCTGGGCTTGGTGTATTATTGCTCAACTCACTGTGTGTTTTTCCTGTTCCTCTTTCCCTGCCAGGATGCCTGCTCTCTGTAACCCTCCTTAACATAAATATGGTTCACCATATGTCTGAAGCCTCCGGCTGCCTGTGCAGCTGCTCCTTTCTCCTTCCCTTCCTCACCCAAGAAAGGAGCTAAGTTCCCAGGTCTCTGATCTTCTTCCCATTCTAGGGCCGGTGTTAAACAATCTTGGGAAGAAAACTCTTCTTTGTACTTTTCTCCTTTGAGAAAGATTCCACCCCATCTCTAAGAATTAGATAAGAAAGATCCAAAGCCTATAAGACAAAGGCAATAGTTGAGGTCGTGCTTTAAGAATCCCTAAAGCAAAGTACTCTAGGAGGTATGAGCTCATTAGATTCCCACAAGAACCAGATGAAAAAGGCAGGTATGACTAGTCCATTTTACAGAGGGAGAAAATTGAGGCTCAGTGAAAAGAATACAGCTAGTAAGTGGCTGACAAATCCAGGTTTTCATGCTGCCTTTCCAGCAGTCATAAAGTCACCTTTGGGACTTTAGATCCTTTGCTTTGACAAGTGCTAACACTGAGCCTTCTCTGCATTGTTGTTCAGCCATTCTAGTCATGCCCCACGCTTTGCGACCCCATTTGGGGTCTTCTTGGCAGAATGACTGAAGTGGTTTTCCATTTCCTTCTCCAGCTCATGTCACACATGAGGAACCGAGGCAATCAGAATTAAATGGCTTGCCCAGAGTCACGTAACTAGTAAGTGTCTGAGACCAAATTTGAACTCAAGAAGATCAGTCTTCCCAGTTTCAGGCTTGGCACTCTACCCACTTCACCACCTCTTTGCCCCAAGACGTGCTCCGAGATCTCTAAATTGTCTGACCTCAAGCACATCATTTGATCACTCTGGGTTCTATAAACTGAGGGAGGTGACATTTTCCCTGTCTACTCCTGACTTTTTATGAAGAAACAACCTCATCAATAGAGCTAAGGGTGTGCCAATGCCATTTTCTGTGTACGTGTGAATATCTTCGAAATCGAGAACCGAAATTGATTTATTGTCATTGTGGTTGTCCAAACTAATGAAAGTGCTAATAATGCAGATTAAGCATAAAAGCATGTGTGTATACATTCTTCCCCCAATGGCTGAGCCTAGTGGTTAGACATTTAAGTGCATGTGCATGCGCTTGTACTGTTCTATACACATTGCTTGGACTCAATGGGAGTTTGGAACAAAGTCATCACCAGCCTGGAGGAGATGACAACGATGATGATGATGGTGATGATGATAAATAAACAAACAATACCTGGCATTTATACCCCTTTAAGGTTTTCAAAGTGCATTACTTCCATCGTTAGTAATTATTGAAGTTAGTTTTCTATATATCAAGTTACATACTGCATGATGAATTCAGAAAAATGTGCGAAGACTTATTATATGCTTGTATGAAATGGCACAAAGTGAAGAAAGCACATGTATATATTTGTGGGTATAAATAAATTTATTCTATATATTTGCAGACACACCGAGTATGATATAAGGTTATCATGGAAAGGCAGCAAAACTTGAACCAATGATGGCAATGTTAGTGCCATAACTGCTTTCTGTTAATAATCAATATTTTGATTAATTTTTCAGCAACTTACTTAAGACAACTGAGAAAACTCTGATTAGAGCATTGGACCTGGAAGAAGGAAGACCTTACCTCAACATATGATTCAGACACTTGCTAGCTGTGTGACCCTGTCCAAGTCACTTATTCTCCCAAGTCACAGTTTCTTCATCAAGAAAAATGGGGATGGGGCAGCTGGGTGGCTCAGTGGATTGAGAGCCAGGCCCAGAGATGGGAGGTCCTGGGTTCAAATCTGATCTCAGATACTTCCCAGCTTTGTGACCCCGGGCAAGTCACTTGACCCCCGTTGCCTAGCCCTTACCACTCTTCTGCCTTAGAACCAATACACAGTATTGATTCTAAAATGGAAGGTAAGGATTTATATTTTTTTTTAAATGGGGATAATAATAACATTAATTCCCAAAGTTTTTGTGAGGTTTAAATGAGATAACAGCAGTTAAGTGTTTTGCAAGCTTTAAAATGTTTTATAAATACTTACTGTTAATATTTCCAATATTTGGTAAAGGGATTTGGGGAAACGGGAATTTATTGGGAAGTATTTGTTCTGTTAAAATGTATCTATATTTCTTAACATTATAAAACCATAAAGAGATTCATCCCCACCTCCAGGGAAGTTTGAGATTCAGTAAAGAGTATCCAGAAGGAACTAAGGATCTTGGTGTGGGAGGTACAATCTATAGTTCTGATTATTTATCTCTTGTAGCATATCAATACAGACATACAGTTGGACAGTAGGACAAGTTTGGGGGATTTTGTGTGTGTGTCTACATGTTTTTTTAACCCTTACCTTCCATTTCAGAATCAATACTATGTACTGGTTCCAAGGAACAAGAGCGGTGAGGACTAGGCAATGGGGGTCAAGTGACTTGCCCAGGGTCACACAACTAGAAAGTGTCTGAGGCCAAATTTGAACCCAGGACTCCCTGTCTTTAGGCCTGGCTCTCAATCCACTGAGCTACCCAGATGCCCCCTAAATGTTTTATTTAAAAGAATTGTATTCCATAGAAGTTGACTTCTCCATTGCAAATTAAAACCAGAAACACACAGTGGGGGCAAATATTTAAAAAAACAATGGACAGCTCCATTGAGTGAAGAATATCTGCAATTCCTCTGTAAGCTGTATGTCCAAGGTCAGGTCTACTATGAAATGTTAATCCCTCAAACTAATGTCACTAAAGATCTAATAGTCTTAATTTGGGATACTGGGTAGTATGGCCTTTCTGTGGCTCTATTGGGGTGGGCTGATTGAGAGGGAGAGGCAATGCGGCCCACCCCCTTTAAAAACAAGCAAACTAAAGTATATTCCCCTTTCCCCCAGCCCCAGTAATGGAAAGCAGGAGGATTTACAATCCCAGATTTGGGTTTCTCTGGTCAGAAGAAGCATTCGGGTCTGTTATCAAACCATAGGCGTAAGCAGCACTTCCAGAGGTCTTCCAGGCCAGGGCCCTGTCATCAGCCTCCTCTGAGTCATCCTGCAAATAGATTGGGGTTTGGGCCTTTTATTGACTGCTTTCTTGAGGCAACCTGGTAAAGCAGATGGAGCAGCAGACTGGAGTCATTAACACCTCAGTCAGTCAATAAGCATTTATTAAGCGCCTACTGTATGATGGGCTCTGTGCTAAGAGATGAGAATAAAAAAGAAAGACAAAAGACAGTCCTCGTTCTCAAGGAACTTACAGTGTAATAAGGGAGACAACAGGAAAAAATGAGTATAAATAAGATATAGATGGAATAAACGATCCAGACAGAGAAAGCACTAACTTTGCAGGGGATCAGAAAAGACTTCTTCTAGAAGGTAGAATTTTAGCTGAAACTTTAGAGAAGCCAAAAGATGAGGAAGGAAAATATTCCAGCCATGGAGGACTGTCAGTAAAAATGACCATTCAAAGGGGCAGCTAGGAGGTTCAGTGGATAGAGAGCCAGGCCTGGAGATGGGAGGTCCTGGGTTCCAATCTGGTCTTAGACACTTTATAGTTGTGTGACCCTGGGCAAGTCACTTAACTCCCTTTGCCTAGCCCTTGACTTTCTTCTGGCTTGGAAAAAAGGAAGGAAGGAAGGAAGGAAGGAAGGAAGGAAGGAAGGAAGGAAGGAAGGAAGGAAGGAAGGAAGGAAGGAAGGAAGGAAGGAAGGAAGGAAGGAAGGAAGGAAGGAAGGAAGGAAGGAAGGAAGGAAGGAAGGAAGGAAGGAAGGAAGGAAGGAAGGAAGGAAAACCATTCAGGAGATTGAGTGTCTTGTGTGGAAAACAGCCTGGAGCCAGTGTCACCATATTGCAAATTACATGGGACTGAGTAAGATATAAGAATACTGGAAAGGTTGGAGAGGGTTAGGGTTATAAAGTTAGATAGATAGGTAGATAGATAGGTAGATAGATAGGTAGATAGATAGATAGATAGATAGATAGATAGATAGATAGATAGATAGATAGATAAATGGATGGATGGATAGATAGATAGATAGATAGATAGATAGATAGATAGATAGATAGATAGATAGATAGATAGATAGATAGATAGATAGATGGATGGGTGGGTGGATGGATGGATAGATAGATAGATAGATAGATAGATAGATAGATAGATAGATAGATAGATAGATAGATAGATAGATGGATAGATGGATGGATAGATGGATAGATAGATAAATGGATGGATGGATAGGTAGAAGTTATAAAGAACTTTGAACACCAAAAGATTGTATACTTGATTCTGGAGGTGGATTCTTGGAGGCAGCTACAGGATTTACTGAACAATGAGGTGCCATAGTCAAACCTGAGCATCAGGGAGATTAATTTGACAGATGGCTAAAGGATGGACTGAAGTGAGGAGAAACATGTGGCCAGGAGACCAACCAGTCACCTATCACAATAGTCCAGGGATGAGATGATAAAAGCCTGAACCAGTTTGGGGACAATGTCTGAAGAGAGAAGGGGAAATGTACGAGAAATGTTATGAAAGTAGAATCTATAAACCTTGGCAACAGATTGGATATGGCAGTGGAGTGAGAAATTGAGGAGTCAAGGATGATGCTGAGGTTGTGAGCCTGGGGGACTGGGAGATTGATGGTGCTCTCAAAGGTAATAAGGAAGTTAGGAAGAAGGGGGTGTTTGGGGAAAAGATAATGAGTTCACTTTTGTTGGAGATGATTACAGCACAATTCAAGTTCATCCAGGTCAAAATGTCCAATAGGCAATTAGGGTACCCTAGTTTAAATCTCAGTTCTGACACATATTAACTGATTGACCATGAACAGGTGGCCTAACAACTCTGATCCTCAGTTTCCTTATCTGAAAAATGGGTACAATAATGTATATTTTACCCCTCAGATGTTTGCCATGGATATCAAAGGAGACAATATATGCAAGGCATTTTTGGAATACTTATAAATACAAACGATCACATTCTTTTATTTTTAACCCTTGTCTTCTGTTTTAGAATCAGAATGGGTTCCAAAGCAGAAGAGCAGAAAGGACTAGGCAGTTGGGGTTTAGTGACTTGCCTGAGGTCATGCAGCTATAAAGTGTCTGAGACCATATTCAACTTCAGGACTTCCTGTCTCTAGGCCTGGTTCTCTATCCATTGAGCCACCTAGCTACCCCCCTGGGTTCCCTTTTGTTGAGGGGAATGGTTACAGCCCAATTCAAGTTCACCCACTTCAGTAGGCAATTAGGATACCCTGGTTTGAATCTCAATTATGACACTATTAGCTGCTTGACCATAAGCATGTCATCTAAGATCTTTGATCCTCAGTTTCCTTATCCAAAAAATGGGTACAACAATATCTATTTTATGTCTCAAAATGTCATGGAGATCAAAGGAGACAATGTTTTCAAAGTGTGTGGGAATAGTTTATAAATGGAAACTATCATTTTCTTTCAAACATGGTAACCCTAACTCAGAGACACCTGGTAGGTTTTTCTAACCCAAGAATAGAAATTTCAAAATGGTATGTACTTCTGAAACAAGAAATGAGTTTTTCTGGTTCCCACTGCTCTGAGAAAGTTACTTATAAAAAATGAAAACATGAAACACCTGAGAATTTGGTTTCTCAAAAGAATTAGAACTAGAAATAATAACTGACATTTATAGTCTGGTTTATAGTCTTCTTTATGTTCTGTATCAATGGTGTCAAACTCAAATAGAAATGAGGCCATGAATCTATATATAAGGATTTCTTTTTTTTTTTACCCTTACCTTCTGTCTTAGAATCAATACTGTGTATTGGTTCTAAGGCAGAAGAACAGTAAGGGCTAGGCAATGGGTGTTAAGTGACTTGCCCAAGGTCACCCAACTAGGAAGTGTCTGAGGCCAGATTTGAATCTAGGACCTCCCATCTCTAGGTCTAGCTCTCAATCCACTTACCTTGACCCCTATATAAGGATTTCTGCAGGACACATTAACCTTGGTATCATGTATACTTTATTGTATTTTTATTTATTTTGTTAAATATTTTCCAATTAAATATTTTTAACCCTTACCTTCTGTCTTAAAAGTGATTCTAAGTATTGGTTCCAAGGCAGAAGAGCAGTAAGGACTAGGCAATAGGGGTTAAGTGATAGACAGCTAGGAAGTGTCTATGGCCAGATTGAACCCAGATCCTCTTGGGTTCTCCAACTCCAAGCCTGGCTCAAAATTCACTGAGCCATATAGCTCCTACACCACTACCCCAATTACATTTTAATCTGGTTAAGGCTTCACTCAGGAGTGTTGTGGACTACATGCTGATATGTTTAAAACTTCCAACCTAGAAAAGTTCAATTTAATAAGTGTTTATTAAGAGCCTACTATGTGCTAGGCATTATGCCAAGCACTAGGAAAGATTCAATATCTGCCTTCAAGAAGCTTAAATTTATAGGATGCTCACATATAAATACAAAATAATTATTGGGAGACAGGGATGAGCAGAGGCTTCATGCAAAAAGAAGAACCTGAGCTGAGCCTCCAATGAAGGAAGGATGTCAAAGAGATACCCTCTGGGCATTATCTCATTTGATGCTCACAACTATCTACCTGGCAGCTACCTCAGAGTACTATGTATCCAATCTCAATTCTGATACTTATTAGCTGTGAGACATGGGGAAAGTTTGAAAGACCTAAGGTATCTGTCTTTAGGATACCTTGAAAGTAGGGTACCTAGGTGGCATAATGGATAGAGAGCTAGGCTTGGAGTTGGGAGGACTTGGATTCAAATTTGGCCTTGGGCACTCCCTAGCTGTGTACCACTTGCAACTTGACCTCAGATACTTCCTAGTTGTGTGACCTTGGGCAAGTCACTTAACCCTGTTTTGCATAGCTCTTGCCCTTCTTATGTTTCTAAGATAGAGAGTATGTATTTTTTTAAAATACCTTAAAAGGAGGGGAAATTTGTCTGTGGAGCTAATCCATATGGCTACTGACTCATTTGATTCAATAGACCAAAATATAGCCTTGATGAGTCTCCTTCCATGCATATAAAATAATATAAAATTACTCCAATAATAATAGTGTCAGTAAGATGACTCTAATAATAGTAGTAACAGTGGGGTTTTCCCAAAGAGCCTTAATACATTGTCTCATGATCTATAGATATTAAGACAGAGACAGCTTTGTTCAGTTATTACAGTTATCAGTTTCAAGTGAGCTTGAGGGATAAAGAGATGGAGATGACAATAGAGAGAAAGAAATAGAGAGAGAGGTGGATGGATGATAGATGATAGATGGACAGATAAGTAGATGACAGAGGAGAGAAACAGAGACAGAAACAGAGACACAGAGATAGACAAAGAGAAAGAGAGACAGATACAGAGACAGAGAGAGAACATTTATTCATTTGTTCATTTATTAAGCAACTTTTTACATGGTGCCAGCCATTGTGTTAAATAGAACTGATGTAAAGAGCAAATAAGATAACATAAAATTCATTGCAAGCCTTAATATTAGCTCCTATTATTGTTATAATTTCCAGAAGTGCCCTCCATCACTGTCAGGGAGACTGTTCTGCATAGAATCTTGATGGAAGACAGATTCTCTATAGATGCTAAAGTCCTCCTGATGGTCCTATTCGCAGATACCACTCTGTTGATCCCATCATGCCCAGATTACACCAGAGCCTCCTCAGTAAGATCCAGGACCCCTCAAAAGGGATTAACCTCACAATTCATGACAGAAAAAACAAATGGCCAAAGAATACCAGTTGTCCAGACTGTGACATGAAGAAAGATGGGCAGCTTATTGACCTTGTCTCTTAATATCAATATTCTGACCAGACAGTGCAGATGAACAATGAGCTAGGCATTGGGTTAACTAGGTCACCTAGAATGCTTCAGGGGAACAGTGTAATGCACTCATTTATCCTAAGCCACACACAAGATACTATTCTTTTTATACCTATATTCTTCTAATAGTGTTCTCTGGTTCTAATTTATGGAATACCCCAACTTCTGAGGAATCAAAATGTCTGCTGATCCAGAGGGCAATAAAAAGATTCAAGGTAGGGATAAACAGACACCATATTGACTAACTAATGGCACCCATGCCTACACATGCCAGAGGATGCTGCACCATTCCCCCTCTCCACAATACCTGAGGATATTTTTCACATGTCCTTCTTCTCAGTCCAACAATGCAAGCATTTCCTCCCTCCCCTGTCTGGGGTAATGTAGGCAGCCCACAGGCAGCTTGAGGGTGGCATTTGGGCATGCCATATCTAAAAGGTTCATCATCACTAGACTATCACATATTATTAGAAATACAATTCTTGCATGTAAGAAATATTATAAGATATTTTTCAGCTATTATGTGATCAGAAAAAGAGGAATATAAGCAGGGGTGTGCTGGAACCAGTTTAAATCTGTTTATGAGACCCAATTGTTAAATTTTCAGTGTGATCACTTACATCGCAGAAGCTGGAAAATAGTACAAATCAAGATCTGAGTTATAGTTTTGTTGGTT
Source organism: Monodelphis domestica (assembly GCF_027887165.1). Classification (NCBI taxonomy): domain Eukaryota; kingdom Metazoa; phylum Chordata; class Mammalia; order Didelphimorphia; family Didelphidae; genus Monodelphis; species Monodelphis domestica. The sequence goes on along the minus strand of NC_077227.1, from coordinate 700,344,787 downwards.
TCTGGACTAGAGAAAATGATGGGGAAAGGATAATAATGAAAATTAAATTTTAAAATGTGTTATGTATACTTTTTTTCACAGAGTCAATTGTTAAATATTTACCAGCACACCCTTGTGAGCAAGCCATGTAGAGAAAATTAAATGTAAGAGATAAACATCCTCACTACTGCCATGGTACCTACATATTGTTAAAAGGTCTAATGTAGTTGTTTCCCAACATGCAGTTCACAATTCCTGGAGGACTAAGGATTAATTATTAGAAGGGGTTCATGAATTCATATCATGAATACAAATACCATCTACTGGATTTTCTTAATCAACAGATAATGACAGTATAACTACCATCACATAAGGGTCCTCATATTCAAAAACAATGGAAACATGCAGCCAAAATTAGAAGAAAAATAGAAACTGGGGGAAGGGAGGGGATTTTGCAGCAAATTTCTGATAAAGCCTCAATTCTCAAATATATAGGGAACTAAGCCAAATTTATAAAAATAATAATCATACCCCAGTTGATAAATGGACAAAAGACATATGAATAGGCAGTTTTCAGAAGAAGAAATCAAAGTCATTAATAGTCACACAAAAATGCTCTAAATTACTGTTTATTAGAGAAATACTAATTAAAATCTCACATATATCAGATGAGCTAACAGAACAGAAAAGGAAACTCATAAATACTAGAAGAGATGTGAGGAAAACAGGAAATTACTGGAGTTCCCCAACCATTCTGGAGAACATTTGGGAACTATAGTATAAAGAGCTATAAACTGTACGTGCCTTTTGACCGAGCTGAGTATATACCCCAAAGAACTCAAAAAAAAAGGGAAAAGGGTCCATGTGTACAAAAATATTTATAGCAGCTTTTTATAGTAGCAAAGAACTGGATATAGAGGGGATACTGATCAACTGGGGAATGGCTGAACAAGTTGGAGTATATAATTATGGTGGAATATTGTTGAACTATAAGAAATGACAAGCATGCTGGAAACCTTCAGAAAAACCTGGAGAGGTTTTATATAAACAGGTGCAAAGTAGAGGGAGCTGAATCAGGAGAACATTGTACACAGTAACAGCAATATCATAATGGCAATTAACTGTGAACATTTTAGCTTCTCTGATCAAGCCAATGATCTAAGACAATTCCCAAAGGATCATGATAAAAAAAATGTTACCCATTTCCAGAGAGAGAACTAATGAAATCTGAGCGCAGATTAAAGCACACTCTTTTCACTTTCTTTGTGTTTTTTATTTTTATTATTTTTTGCAACATGCCTAATATGGAAATACATTTTTATCATTTCACTTAAATAATTTATATATATATATATATATATATATATATATATACCTTGTGAGGGTAGCCATCGGGTCGTCGACCCCTGGTGAACCAGGGCTTTGCGCACCCAACATGTGAAGACTGTTTTGGCGGAACAGGCAGAAGAAACCAACAAGAAGGTTCAACGGCTGAGATGGCAATACAGCAAGGCACTGTGGAGTGCTTAGGGCGTGTTGGAGCACAAAGGACAACACGGCCATCCAATGCAGCTGAGGAAATCTCCAGGTGTAACAACTTTTCTTGCCATTGGACCCAGGCTTCCAACGCCAAGAGAGTGGGACTGTCTCTGTGCATCGACTTTTCCACTTAAATCTCCTTCACGCACAAGTGTCTTTGTGCACACTCATCTATACACCATAGATGAAAATGCACAAAGACAATCATCATCCTCGGTTACTGAGAGACTACTACTATCAACGAGAAGACAAACGGGTGGAGAAGGAGTGAGAGGGAGAAAGAATTTGAAACTCAACAAATTTTAATAATGTTAAAAATAAATGAATAGGTAAATTTTTTTAAATAAAAAGAATGGAAAACCACTGACCCAGAGGAGGTTTTCCAGCACTCTGAGTAGAATGCCCCTAGATGAATTATGGGAGGCCAGCATGCTAAAGTATAAATGGATTGCAACATACACCATTACAATGAGTAGCCAAATCACTAAGAACATGGATCCATTGAAGTATATTAGCAAAAAATTTTATTAGTATCATTGTCTCCATTACACAGATATGGAACAGAGACTCAAAGAGATTGTCTGACTTGCCCACAACCATCCTAATCAGTGAAGTGGCAGATTTAGGACTAAAATTCAAGCCTTCCAACTTTAAATCTGATCATCTCCCTTCGGCATACCCAGCTTAGGGTGAAATGATTCCAATTTCAACAATCTATTTGAACATTTCAAGGCCAATGAAAAATGCTCATCTTTAACCACTCTGAGATCTGGAAGCAACATATTCTATTTGGAATTAAAGCGGTCAGGGACCAGTAGATCCAGTAGTGATGTGTTGAAAGGAGACACTGACATCTCATCTTTAAGTTCTAGAACAGGAATAGCAATCCTCCCTTCTTGAAACAAGAATCAGACTAGAAGAGGAGTGTGAACGGTAGGGTGCCACGTAGGGTTACTTGTTGGAAAACTTCCTAGAATGGAGCAGGTAAAAAAGATCCAAGGTAGAAGAGGCTTAATAATAACAAGAAAATGAGGCAGCTAGATGGGTCATGACCAGGCCTTGAGATGGGAGGTCCTGGGTTCAAATTTGGCCTCAGAATTTCCTAGTTGTGTGAACCTGACAAGTCACTTAACCTCAACTGCCTAACACTTGACACTCTCCTGCCTTGCAAACAATACTTAGTATCAATTCAAAGAGAGAAACTAGGGGTTTAAAAATAAAATCATAACAAGAAAATAAATGGGAAGATGTCTCTAGTCTATAAGTTAGAATGATGGAATCCTAGAATATCAAAATTAAAAGGGAACTTGGAAGATATCTAATATAACCCACAACTAAGAGAGACAACATGGTGCCATGGAAAGAACCCTAGCTAAATTAGAAAATGCAAGCTTCATTCTTAGCTCCTCCATGGGTCGGTTCTATGACCATAGGCATCATCACTCTATTAATGGGTAAAAAGTTTGGAAGGGAGGGAAAGAGGTAGGTTCTCTGTATCTTTCAAATGAGAGTGACAAGTGATAGGTAGATAGCTAGACACATGGGTGGGTGGATGGATAGATAATTGGAAGATGGTTGAAAAATGAATGGTGTATAGATAAATGATAGAAACAAATAGGTGGATAGACAAATGGAAAGATGGATAATGGATGGATGGACAGAGTCCACTGGTGAGTTCCTCCCATTACCTCCACTTATGGATGGCCCCAGACCAGTCAACCTTCATTTCCTTCCTGGCTCTGCTCCTGGCCCTAAAGGATACCCTCCCCACCTCAACTTCCTCTTCAGCTCCCTTTTGTGTGGTCTTCCTCCAGGCACTGCCTTTCCCTTGGTTCTTATTTGTAACTCCAGTGTCTAGCACAGTGCCTGTGGCATAGCATATGCGCTGATGAGCCTGCTGCCTTACCTTCCTTCAGAGATTATCTCTAATTTCTTTTGTCTATATCTTGCTTGAGTATAATTATTTGCATGATGTCTCTCCCATTAGACTGTGAAATTCTTGGGAACAGAGATTGTATCTAGGCATTTTCATAGTACCTGGGGCTTTATTGATGTTGTTCAGTTGTTTCAGTCATATCAGACTTTTTGTGACCCCATTGGGGGTTTTCTTGGCAAAGATACTGGCGTGATTTGCTTGTCCAACTGATTTGACAGATGAGGAAACTGAGGCAAACAAGGTTAAGTGGCTTGCCCAAAATGGAGCATACCGAGTTGGATGTGACTGAAAACAACTCAACAAACTTTCCTTATAACAATTTACAAAGTTGCTGGGAGATTGAAAAAAATTAGTAACATCTAGCTCTGTGACTGAGCAAATCACTTACCCCCCCCCCATTGGCCAGCCCTTGTTACTCTTCTGTCTCAGAATTGATACTAAGACCTCACCATCCCTTATATTTATGTACAATTATAACTCTTCTGTTTTCAGAGTATTTCCTCTTATCTCATTTCATCTGGACAATGAGGCTGGGCAGTAGGCAGGGCTACGATCAGGATCCTCTCCTTAGGATTCACAAAGGAGAAGGCTGAGGTTCAGAGAGCCTTATCCAAGGTCATCCAGCTAGTATGAGGTTCTTTGAGAGAAATGGTAAAAAAGAATCCATAAATTCTCTTCCAGCTCTGCTTTAGCTCCACTCCTGGCTTCCTTGACGTCCTTCAAGTCCCAGCTCAAATCCTACCTCCCACAGGAAGCTTTTCCTAATCCTCCTTAATGCTAGAGCTGATCATCTCCAATTTAGCCTATCAGTCTCTTGTTTGGACATTTTTGTTTGCATGTTGTCTCGCTTTTAGCCTGGAAGCAACTTGAGAACCAGGACTGACTTTTCCCTCTTTTGGCTCCCTCAGCACTCAGCATGTTGTTGTTCAGTCATTTTTTCTGTCATGCCAGACTCTAGGTGGCACTATGGCTATTGCCCTTCTCTTTCCCAATCCCCAGCTTTCTTGTAACTTTTTTCATAATCAAGAAACTTCTTCTTGTTCAGTCGTTTGAGTCACGTCCAACTCTTCCTGACACCATTTGAGATTTACTTGACAAAGATATTGGAATGATTTGCCATTTTCCCTCTCTAGCTCATTTCACAGATGAGAAAACTAAGGCAGAATTAACTGACTTGCCTAGGGTTGCACAGTTAATAAGTATTTGAGGTCAGATTTGAATTCTGAGCCCAGCACTCTATCCACTGCACCACCTAGCTGCTGGGCACTTAGCAATGTAAGCCATTAATAAATGTTTGTTGGCTCACTGGCTTCAATCTTAAAACATATCCAAAAACAATTTATAAATAATTAGGTGGTGAGAACATTATTATTGTTTCTATTATTCCTAGAGAATATAGTGTAGCAGCAGCTACCATTTATTTAGTGGTTCACAACAAGAGTCCAAGGAGTTTGCACAAAAAAATTATTTCATGAAAAACAGTGGCAACTAAGTGACTCAGTGGAAGAGAGCCAAGCCTAGAGGACTGGATTCAAATATGACCTCAGATACTCCATAACTGTGTGAACCTGGGTAACTAATTTAACCCCAATTGAGTCCTTACTGCTCTTCCTGCCTTAGAACCAATAAGATAGAAGGTAAAGGTTGAAGAGAAAAGAAAAAAGGAAGAAAGGAGAGGAGAGGAGAGGAGAGGAGAGGAGAGGAGAGGAGAGGAGAGGAGAGGAGAGGAGAGGAGAGGAGAGGAGAGGAGAGGAGAGGAGAGGAGAGGAGAGGACAGGACAGGACAGGACAGGACAGGACAGGACAGGACAGGACAGGACAGGAGAGGACAGGAGAGGAGAGGACAGGAGAGGAGAGGACAGGAGAGGAAAGAATAATCTGAGTTTCTGAACCAATGAAATGTCTGTCTCTGAAGTGAGTTCATATTTGTAGACAACATATGGCTTTAATATCTCTTGGAGCTTAGGAAAGAATTTGTTCTGTAGATAATTCAATGAGAAAAGGGAAATGAATGGAGTTGATTCTGCCTTTATTGATCCTTTTTTTTTTTGCTAGTTTATTTTTCCCCAATTACAGGTAAAAGCAATTTTTAACATTTGTTTTTATTTGGAGTCTCAAATTCTCTCCCTTCCTTCCTTCTTCCCCACTTCCCTCCCGCTGAGATGGTAAACAATCTGATATAGATTCTTCATGTGCAATCATGTCAAACATTTTCTCATGGTGATCCATTTGTGGAACTCCCAGTTATTTTACATGAACATAATGACAGTCCCTTGCTAAGATTCAATTCCTGAGGAGCAGGAGCCCGAGACATCCTAACCATGCATGCATCTTTGCTTCCACCTACTGGCTGGATGAAATATGACACCCAGCTCTTCGGAATTAAACCTGAGAGTTTTTCTCAGCCTCTCCTATCATTAGGTGAAGGTGTTGGATAAAATGTTAGCCAGCAATTCGGTCTCATGTTGAATATTATCCAGCTGTTGAATACTCGCCACAACACACACACACACACACGCACACACACACACACACACACACACACACACAGAGAAATATTTCCTTCAGGTAGGAAACAAGCATCTATCTCAAATCTAGTCCTAATTCTAATAAAAAATTAATACACAAAAAAAATCCCTTTTATGGAAGGAAGGAAGGAAGGAAGGAAGGAAGGAAGGAAGGAAGGAAGGAAGGAAGGAAGGAAGGAAGGAAGGAAGGAAGGAAGGAAGGAAGGAAGGAAGGAAGGAAGGAAGGAAGGAAGGAAGGAAGGAAGAAAGGAAGGAAGGAAGGAAGGAAGGAAGGAAGGAAGGAGGACGGAGAAAGAGAAAACAATGCTTGAATTAGATGATCTCAACACTCCCTTCTATAATTCTGATTTTTCTTTCTTCATCTGGAGCTGCCAAAATTATGTCCCAAAAGTGCAAGTCTAACCATATCACTCCTCTACTCAATAAACTTCAGTGGCTCCCTATTACCTCTAGGAGCAAATACAAATTCCTCTGGCATTTAAAATCCAACACAGCCTGGCTTCAACCTACATTTTTAGGCTCATTGTTCCTTCCTCTCCACCCACTCTATTGTGCCATCTCATTTAACTTCTTGCTGATTTTCTCATATGATACTTGCTTCTACCATCATACCTTTGCACAGGCTATCTTCTCTACTTGGAATGAATTCCCTCTGTAGTCAATCAGTCAACAAGCATTTAGGAGTTTGTTATTAACAATTCCAATTAAACTTGGTCTCCCATGAATGAGTGCCTGGTGCTTTGTTGTTTAACCTGGATAAAGATCTAGAGGACATGTCTATCGAATTTACAAATAATACAAAGTATGGTGAATGACTGAATCAAGATCTAAAATTATCTCAATAAGCTAAAACACGAGGTTGAATCAAAGATGAAAAAATGTTAAAGAACCAATGGAAAGATATACATTGCAAGTATCTGGGACTAGATTCAAACCCAAGTCCTCTTCACTCTGAGTCTACTACCCTATTCACTATACCAGGCTATCCCTGTTAAAACAGATCAGTGAATAACTCTGATACTTATGTCTTCATCCTTAGGACACCCTGTGAAAATAAAAGAGGTAGAGAACATAGTGTTGTGATTTTGTGATATACCTTAATAAATCAGCCCCAAAGAACTGACTGCCTTCTTCTCTGACTTTTCTGAGGCTTAGTTTAATATTGCACTGGGAACTCCCTGGGAAAGAAGTCTGTCCTGGCCATTAATCTTGTTCCAAATCACCATGTAGATTTCCTAACTTTCTTTCCATTCCAGATGGGTGTCGGTAGTTTCCTCCCCTTGCCTCCCACCTTTTGGCAATCATCATCCCCAAACATTTGTAACTCCTAGACACAAAACTTGCCTTTTTCTAAACTCTTGTTAAACAAGTAGCAAGAGCCCTTTGGAGCTGAGCTGATTTTTAAGAGTTAGGAAAATTCCAAGTAGAAGAGCCAAAGTCCAGAAATTTCATGTAACAATTTCAATCTTTAAGATTACCATTTAGCCTTGAGAAATTAGCTATTGGGTAAGGAGGAACAGGAGAGAGGGAGGCAGAGAGAAAAAGCAGGAAAAAGAGCCTCCCTGTCTGATGGAGAGGGTGATCCTGAAGTCTTCCTGTCTCCCAGAGCTTTTTCCACTACCAAGTCACCTCTACAAAGTTTTAAATATGAATAACCTACAATTTTGAGCTACCGGAGAAAATTCACTACACTGGGACTACCTTTTAGCCCAATGATCAAGGAAAAAAAGAACATTTATTTTTTATGGAGATATTTTATTAAACCAATAACATGTAATAACAAATTTATATAAAAATTTTCTGAAGTTATGAGATCCAAACTTTCTCTCTCTCACCATTCACTCCCCCTTCCCAGAGGTGGTAAAGCAATTTGAACTGAGTCATGCATGTATTATCATGCAAAGAATATTTCCATATTGTTCATTTTTATAATGGAAAAATCACATGAGACCAAAACCCCAAAATAAAAATACAAGTAAACTAAAGAGAGAAATTATATCTTTTGAACTACATCTGACTCCAACAGTTCTTTCTCTGCAGATAGATAGCATTCTTTGTCATAAGTCCCTCACAAAGGTCTTAGATCATTGTATCGCTGAGAGTAGCTGTCTTGCAGTTGATCGTTCCACAATATGGCTGTTACTGTATACAGTGTTTTCCCAGTTCTGCTTATTTCATTCTACATCAATTTATGTATGTCTGTACAGCTTTTTCTGAAACCATCCTGTTCATCATTTCTTAGAGCACAAAAGTATCCCTTCACCATTATATGCCACAATATATTCAGCTATTCCCCAATTGATGGACATCCCCTCAGTTTCCAATTCTTTGCCATCACAAAAAGAGCTGCTATAAACAGATATGTATAAGAAGGTCTTTTTCTTTCTCCTTTTTTTTCTTTCTTTCTCCTACATTTTTAATCTCTTTTGGATAGAGACCTAGAAGTGGTGTTCCTGGATCATTGTTTTATAGCCCTTTGGGCATAGTTCCAAATTGCCCTCCAGAATGGTTGGATTTGTTCACAACTCCACAAGAAGAGTAGTTATTAAGCAACTACTATGCACCAGACAAATTTGCTTTACAAATATTATCTCCTTTTATCTTCACATTGCCTTGGGAGTGAGGTGCTCTTATAATCCTCTTTTTACAGATGAGGAAACTGAGGCCAATAGTGATTGATTTGCCCAGAATTACACAGCCAATTGTTGGTCAGTCATTTTTCAGTCATGTCCAACTCTCAGTGACCTCCCTTGGGGTTTTCTTGGCAAAAATCCTGGCATCATCTGCAATTTCATTCTCTAGCTCTATTGACAGATGAGGAATCTGAGGAAGCAGGGCTAATTGAACTTGCCCAGGTTCACACAGCTGGGAAGTATATGAGGCCAGATTTGATTTCAGGAAAAGAAGCATTCCTGACTCCAGGTCCAGCACTCTAGCCACTATGGCAGACAGCTAATAAGCAAGACTAAATTTGAACTCAGGTCTCCTAGATTCCAGTCTCAACCCCACACAGCTACCATAAAAGTGGAATGCACAGATGCCATGAGGCAGAGCAATCCCCATCCAGGGGGAGGATTATAGCTAGGATCACAGGTAAAAACCTGCCTGTCAACTTTGTCAACTAAAACTGTGTGCAAGTTCTGCATATTGTCTAGGTCTGAGCGCCCTCTAGTGGCGTACAAAATGAATGTTGTAATGCTTCTGGATTATCCTGCATAAACCAGGAAGGTTCTTTCTCCTGCCTCTCCTCTTCTCCCTATTTGCTAATTTCTCAAGTCTGAAACTGTAGCCCTAAAGCCTGGAATTTTTGTGACTTGAAAATACGAACGCATCAAAGAGAAAAATTCATAAAAGGGAATTTGATTCCCCACAATCTTTGCCATTCCAGTATATAGAATTATTTTCCTTATCTGGATTCTACCACTTCTCCATCAGGCAACTATAAAAGCTTGGGGTGGTCTATTTGCAGGTTATAATGATGGAAAATCCCCTGACTGACTGCTGAGCTGAAATTCAGTGGATATACAAAAGGGACAACCTGTCCCTCCACTTCTTTCTTCCCTTCCACCTTCTAACCATGAGAACTAGGCTGACCTGCATTCAGAGAGTCTGGTGGGCTAGAGACGGAAACCCTGTCTTCCATCTGACGCCATGTGGCCATGAACACACGTTGTGCCTAGGTAAACCTGTGCCTAGAATGGAACTACCTCTATTTTCTGTTGCATTTCCTTAAGAAGGTAATCTTATTTGCCTAGCCCTTACCACTCTCCTGCCTTGGAACCAATACACAGTTTTGATTCCAAGATGGAAGGTAAAGGTTTAAAAAAAAAAAGGTAACCTTGCGAGTTTTCTTTTTAAACCAATTACATGTAATGACAAATTCCCATACAAGTTTTTCTAAATTATATGATTGAACTTAATCTCCTCCTTTCTTTCCCTTTCCTCTCTGAATGCTGGCAAGCCATTTGATCTGAGTTATACATATAGTATCAGGCAAAACATATTTCCATATTTTTCATTTTTACAAGTGAGTATATATATATATATCATAAATATTATATATATATTATAAATTCAAAACCCCAAATCATAAACCCAGATAAACAATTGAAAAATCATATGCTTTCATCTGCATCCTGACTTCAATTGTCCTTTCTAGAGGTGGTGAGCCTTCTTTGTCATGAGTCCCTCAGAGTTGTCCTGCATCGTTGCATTGCCAATAAGAGCAGAGTCCATCACGGTTGACCATTCCACAGCATTGCTGTTCCTGTGTACAGTGTTCTTCTGGTTCTGCTTATTTCACTCTGCATCAGTCCATGAAGGTCTTTCCTCTCTTTCTGAAATCATCCTGTTCTTCATTTCTTACAGCACAGCAGTATCTCATCACCATCAGATCCCACAATTTGCTCAGCCATGCCCAGTTGATGAACATCCCTTCAATTTCCAATTCTTTGCCACCACGAAAAGAGCAGCTATAAATATTTTTGTATACGTAGGTCCTTTCCCCGTATGTTTTATCCCTCTGGGATACGGACTAAGAGAGGCAATTCTGGATCAAAAGTCACGCATTGTTTTACAGCCCTTTGGGTACAATTCCAAATTGCCCCCAAAATTAACCTAATGAGTTTTGAAAGGTCTGGAAGTCTGTATTAGCAGCAGCAACCCTATCAGTCAGTATTAGCAGTGGCACTCACCCAAGCAGCAGTAGCTGACAGCAGAAGCATCTGTGTTGGAGAAAATGACCACCAGAAAGGAAGGAGTGATCTAATTTGGCTTCTTAGATGGTAGGTTTTCCCCAGTGGAGTGCAGGCACTGCAAGAGAGATCTGAAAAGGGTTTATCAGCAGCCTTATAATTGTTCTACGTCCCAACACGGCTTAAATATTACCCTCCCAAATGATTATACTAATAGTCACATGCTGTTACTGAATTCTATCCTAATCATTCTGTTGACATGCTATGGTTCTTTTTATGGTTATCATTACTTTCTTTGTAGTAATAAATGACCTATCCTCTGCCCAATTCATTTTGTACCTTGAATAAACTTTTGTTGCTCAATTTGGCCAACTCTTTGTGACCCCATTTGGGGTTTTCTTGGCAAAGATGTTGAAGTGATTTGCCATTTCCTTCTGACAGATTTGACAGATGAGGAAACTGAGGCAAACAGGGTTAAGAAATTTGCCCAGAATCACACAGTGTCTGAAGCCAGATTTGAACTCAAGAAGATGTTTTACTGCCTCCAGGTCTGGCACTCTGCCCGCTGCGTCACCCAGCTGCCAACCTTGAATAAATGTCCTTTAACAATTCCCTCTTGGAAGAAAGCCGTAGCCTTGAACCAAAAAGTAACCGTGTCTGAGATATTTTGATGTGATTTTAATGTGCTGAAGTAAGAGAGGAGGAAGAGCCAAAACCTTCTACTTAGAAGTAGACTCTCCTAACAACGAATCCAGGCTGGAGCAGAAAAGGAAATTGTGAAGGACTCCTAACTCCAGGGGTTCCTCTAAGTCAGAGTTATACTATAGATATATATATGTTATATAGAATATTAGAATAGAATAATAGAAGAGTTAGTTTAGGACTCTGAAGCCAAGAGAAGAGAAGTGATTTACCTAAGGTCACCTAGGCTGTCTAGAGTAAGGACAGCTGCCCTTTGCCCTGGATCGTTAGCCCTTCCTTCTCCTCCTCACCATCACAATCTCCAGAAATTACTTTGAGATTCCTATCATGTATTCTGCATTCCTGTCTGAGAATTTCTTGTCTCTCTTTCCCCTCCCTCTGTCTTTTCAACATAAGATGATATGGGACTGTTTTCATTTTGGCCTTTCTATCCCCAGGACCTAGTATAGTTCCTGAAACATACTATGTACATTACATATACATTATAAAATATATACATATCTATTTTGTATATATACATATACACATGCATACATATGTATGTGTATTATCTAGAGCATGTATAGTACATATATTACACACATGTGTACATATACATTATAAAATGAGATCGTCTTGTAAAGCACTGGGTTTAACATCAGAAAGTCTTGGATTTGTGTGACCCTAGTCAAGTCATTTAACTTCTTTGAGTCTCCATTTCCTCTTAAGCAAAATGAAGGCATTGTGGGAGAGCTTGATATTATTCGGGGGTTATGTGGGGGGGGGGGAGGGTTGCAGCTCTCTTAAAGAATTACCAGGCTCTGACAAATCTTTAAAAAATAGATTTTATTGAGATGCAGCTGAAGCCTGCCTCCCGGAGGAGAAGGGGTGCAGGATTTTTGTACCTTAAATAAAGCAAGAGAGCCTGGGTGACCAGGAACGAAAGCCTGGGAGGGGGACAAACAAGGAAGGTTAGGTGACATTCCCGTGGGAGGCGCCTTGGTGTCTGGGGTAAAAGTGCAGGTATACATTGTTTATGACATGTTACATCCTGCTCATAAAGGAGGATGAGTTGCATAGCTCAGAGAATCTAGTGATGTTTGAGATGCAGACAAGAGGTACATATCTGTGCTAGCAACTTTTATCAGAGGGCAGGGAGAAATGCACCAAAACAGAAGGCAATGTACTCTCAGAAAATCCTCTTTTATACAGTTGTTCCCTTTAGTTGCACCAGGGCCAGCTTTCTTTACCTCCAGCACCCAAGGAGTCTGGGGGTCCAGGATTGGGAAATTCCTCACGTACTCTTTTGATCTGGGGGTACTCTACAGACTTGGGGTATCCAGGGGCCCTGTACTCCCATACCAGTATAGTCATGAATTAGGTGAGGTAAAGGGTTAGTGTAAGGTAACTATCCATCTAGGGAGGCAGGTGCCACACATCCTTACACCTGAGTAATTAGAATTTTGTACTCTTCCCAGATTCCTACTTTTGTCCTCATGTTGCATCCTTCTGTTTTGTAGATAAAAGCTTGTATAGCCCCCCTTTTCCCCCACTCTGCTCTCTTCTCCTTAAATGTCTCTCTCTACTCACTGTTTTTACATTCCTCTACTTCAAGTGATTACTAATAGATCTTATAAAATATTGGAGTTATTGGGCATTAATTTTAATCTTACACATCCCCTTTTTAAGAATCTTCCCATTCTTTTAAAGATACACAGATTCATCGAGCCAAAAGCAACCTGAGATCATTTAGTCCAGCCCCTTCATGGTGGGGGGAAACTGGCCCAGTTAGGTAAAGTGATTGATTAGCCCCAAATCAGGAGGCTTAGCAGGACCCGTGAACTAAGGTCCTCAGACTTTAGATTAAGCACTCTTTTCCATTACAGTTACCTCATCTCCACTAAGGCTCTTCTGGCCAAAATAAATGAGCTCTGAGCTCACATTTGCATATTGACTCACACACTAACACAAAAACTTAATTGTGTACTAGAGAACAGTGGACTTCCTTAAATGGAAGGAATTAGACCATCTAGTCCCTCTTTTACAGATGAAGACACTAAAGCTCAGAAAAGAACTCTACCCAAGATCACTCAAGGAGTAGGGGGAAGAACCTGGGTTTCAACAGCTGTTTTGACACCAAGTCCAGGCTCTTACTCCTGCACCATCTCCATGTTGGTAAAGCTGTGGCACAAGTACCTGGACGGCACAGAGAGGGCTGCTCTGTTCCCCCTCTGTCCAGCACCTGAGGACAATTTTGGCATGCCTGGCCCCCTCTGACCAGCCACTCAATGCGAGCACCTCCTCCCTCTGCTATCTGGGGTAATGTGGGGGGCTTATAAGCAGCTTGAAGGTACAGTTTGGGCACTCGAACTCAAAAATATTTGCCAACACTGATCTAGACTAACAAAATGTCTAATAGTTCATTTGACCTCATAGATCTGGCTATGGATCATTTTCTGGGAAATTCTAACCTTACTTGGGTACCATAATACCAACAGCTCATGGAAACTACTTACATCTCTTAAATTTCTAGCCAAATGATATCACATCTGAAACCTAGTTGTTTTTGGAATTATGCCACTTTATATTATGATCTTCCCCAGGCAGAATCTGATTAGTTTTCAACTAAACAAATACAAGTATGAAACCAATACCTGTCAAGACCAAACACAGATCATTCATTGATTTGGATAGGAGAGATCCAGGAAGTTCTCTAGTCCAACTCTCATTTTATGAGGGAGAAACTGAGATCCACAATACTAAGATGACTTACTCCAGGTCAGATAAGGAGGAAAGAGGACTGGAAACCTGGTAATATGGCTCAAAATCCAGTGTTCAGTAGCATTCTGAGATTAGGTGTGAGAATAATTTTTCATATACTGTATTAAATTCTATATTTCTTTCTATTGCAGGGCCCTGTTATATTATGGAGAATTGTCATATATTCCTGTATCTGGGATTTGGATCAGAGATTCTGTCCAGTCTACTGCTTTTTTGCATATTTTTTGTCCTTAGAAATCCCAAAGAATGCCTTCCCTTTTGTTGGTTAATGGATTTATTGGTTAATAAATGAAAGGTTCAAGGATTCTTTTCCTGTGGACCTATTCTCCATCACGTGGAAAGGGGAGGTGATGATTTGATGGACCACTTTTTAATTAGTCATTCACCAATTAGAGATGTTCAAATAGAGATATTCAAGGGAGGGGCTGAATAGAGAATTCCTAAAACTATTTATTAAGCTGCCTTCCCGGGATTCAGAGTCTATGGTCATTCAAGAGGGCCATAGACCCATAGGTCACTTTATCAGTCATGATGCTGGCCTCATTAATAAACAAATATATTCAATAAACTGATGTTTTGTGCCCCAAATCAGTCTCTCAAGACAATTTTAATCATAACCTAGGAAAGGGAGAGGAGTGGGAGGGTGGGGGGTGGAACAGGACTTTACTTGGAGGGCAGGATAAAAAGTACAGATCACCCAGAAGACAATTGGGTAGCACAATGGATAGAGTGGATAGACTTGGAGTCATAAATTGTTGTTATTCAATCATTCAGTCATGTCTCACTCTTCATATCATCATCCATAGGGTCTTCTTAGTAAAGACACTAGAATAGTTTGTCATTTCCTTCTCCAGCTCAATTTCCATATGAAGAAACTAAGGCAAACAGGAGTAAGTGACTTGTCCAGGGTAACACAGCCAGTAAGTATCTGAGGCCAGATTTTGAACTTATGTCTTCCTGACTCCAGATCCAGCATTCTATCCACTGAGCCATCTAGCTGCTCCCTAGGCAAATGAATTAAGTGACTTGCCTAAGATCACAGAGCACCTGAGGCCAGGTTTGAATTCATGTTTTCTTGACTTCAGATCTATCACTCTTATCCACTGTGCCACCTAGCTACCCCTGAGCCAGAAATATTCAAGTTCAAATCTTGCCTCAGACATTTACTAGCTTGGGCGAGTCAATTAATCTCACTCAGCTTCATATTCTTGAGTGTAAAATTAGTGTTTGGGTTCAATGGTTTCTAAAGTCCCTTTCAGCACTACAGTTATGATCCTATGATAGGAGCTGGTTCTCTCCAGAGACCAGCTCTGGGGGAAAAGGGAGAAAAGAGAGAAAAATCCCTCGTGGACGAGAAGTTGACAGGGTCAAGGGGCCATGAACGGGATCACAGATTCCATTATTAAACAGCCAGGTCCAATATTTATGCAGTTTCCAAACTCTATGATCAAAGGAAAATAATATATCAAGAGCATCCATCTTTGGGGCCAACTAGAGTGTCCAGCCACAGTTAAGAGTACTCTTCATCCAGTGTTATCTTCAAAGCTTTGGCCTGTCACCATTGACATAAGGATTTCTTAGGAGTACAAAGGTACCAGGCTGTGGCTGGGTATATGCATAAATGCCACTCGTCCCAGTGATAGAGCTCCAGGTTCTGGTCAGGATGTTCTGAGCCAATTAAGAAAGCCAGGTGTTCTTAGATAGTAATTTGTAGACCTACAAGGTCAAGACCAGTCCTTGCCAAGATTTGAGGCAGATCTACAAATATCTTTTCTGGCTGCTTTTGCCTCAATGGGCCCAGAATGTCTTTATGGACTTGTCAATCCTATATTTTGAAATTTAGAAGGGTTCTTGGCAGAAGCCATGATGATCTACAAAAACCACTCTACGAATGGTCACCTAGCCTGAAGCCCTCTACTGAGAGGGAGCTCCTGTCCCCAAAAGAAAGCTGTTCCACTTTTGAAGTCCTCACTAACAAGAAGATGTTAAGTCCAACCTAAATGTGATTTTTACTTCTACTCACTGGACCTCTAAAACTTTTTGTTTTAAACTCGCTAAGAGGGGCAGCTAGAGAGCTCAGTATATTCAGAGTCAGACCTGGAGATGGGAGGTCCTAGGTTCAAACGTGACTTCAGATCCTTCCTAGCTGTGTGACCCTGGGCAAGTCACTTAACCCCATTGCCTAGCCCTTACCACTCTTCTGCTGGGACAATACACAGTATTAATTCTAAGACAGAAGGTGAGAGTTTAAAAAAACTCTTTAAAAAATGGTTCCCATTTTGTGGTTTGTGACTGCTTTCAGAGTTTGTGACAAAGTTCAAAAGATTTGCACTAAGGTACAATTGTATTCCTTAAGCAATTAATAATTATTCAGGGATGTTACATATATATTTTCCCTGTGACAACAAGTGTGTGTATGTATGTGTGTGTGTGAAGTATTATAGAATTGTTTTTGCATAGATTAAAAACCATCATGAACACACACACACACAATGGTTTTGGTGTTCATGCAATGATAACATCAAATTCTGACTATGTCTGACTAAGCGCAGCATGAATGTCTGACTAAGCGCAGCATGTTCTAGTAATTTCTCAACCTTTCAGCAAATTTTTCCACACTCTCACAAGGGCTCTACATTCAAGCACCAACCAATTCCCAATAGATGATCACACAGAGGCGCAGAACTTCATTCGAATTCTGTCACCTGTACAGAATGCTGGAATCAACCAAATTTATGAAATAAAGAAATTTAATACGAAGTTTTGGAGAGAAAGCTAAGCACATGGGGTCTTGCTGGATTCTTCCTTTTCATTCTTGGGGAACAAACACCCCACTTAAAATCTCTGTCCTCCTTTTAGAATTAGGGTTTCATTATTTTATACTTATTTTCATCATCATAAGCAGAATAAAATGGTGTCTTGATTCCTTGAGTAGGAGCAGGCAGCCTACCACGTAGTTCCAGAGTACACTAGTTCCCCCTAGAATGGAGTCTCTGCCACCAGCTACCCTTACATCTGACGTGACTTTAAGAAAATCGGCCATGGATTTGAAGGCAGAAGGCCAAGGTGCCATGACTTCATAGCCATGGGCATCTAGGGAAGTTGATGCAGTAGCATCGTCTAGAAACAGATTGAAAGTTCAAAGGGAACTCAGAGATCACAGAGCTGAATATCATCATATTATTGTTGTTGCTCAGTCATGTCCAACTCTTCATGACCCCATTTGGGGTTTTCTTGGCAAAGACCGAGACTGTTCTTCCATTTCCTTCTCCAGTTCATTTTACAGATGAGGAACTGAGGCAAAGAGGGTAAGTGACCTGCCCAGTGTTACACAGCCTGAATCTGAGGTCAGATTTCAACACAGGAAGGTGAGTCTTCCTCATCCCAGGACCATCACTCTATCCACTGTACCACCTAGCCGCCATGTTGTCGTTTGATAGCTGATAAGACTGAGACCCCCCAAAATTAAGTGACTTTTCCTTCTTCTTGTAGCCCACAAAATGTGGTCACCCCCAAAGCTCTGCTCTAGGTCTTCCTCTCTTTTATCTCTACTCATTCTCCCTTAATCTCATCAGCAGCCGTGGATTTAGTTCTCTTTCTGCAGATAACTCCCAAATCTGTATAATCTCTCTTAATTTCTCTCCCATACTCTAGATTTCTTTTTTTCTTTTTAAACCTTTACCTTTTGTCTTAGATGCTAGGTATTGATTCCAAGGCAGAAAAGCGGTAAGGGCTAGGCAATGGGAGTTTTAAAAGCTCTGGGTGTCTCCTTTCTGTTTTTTTTTAACCTTTTTTTAAACCTTTACCTTCTGTCTTAGAATCAGTACTGTGTATGTTGTTTCCAAGGCAGATTAGTAAGGGCTAGGTAATGAGGATTAAGTGACTTGCCCAGGGTCACACAGCTAAGAAGTATCTGAATTTGAACCCAGTAAATTTGAACCCAGGCCCTCCTGACCCCAGATATGGTGCTCTATCCATTGTGCCTTAACAAATGCTTTTTATTCATTTATTCATTCATTGATTCAGAGACACCTTTTAGCCAAAAAAAAAAATGGAGGAACAATTTACACAATGACTACAAAGAAAATATAAAAGAAAATGACTGGAAAAGACTTGAGAATTCTGATCAATACAGTGACTAATTGTGATGTCTGCCTTTGGAAGACTGATGATGAAAGCTGCTTCCCACTTTGGATAGAAGGGTGATGAACTAGAGATCCACAACGAGACATGCATTTTTGGACAGAAACAATATGTTAGTTTGTTTTCTTGGCTTGTTACAAGTATAGAGGTGGAGGTAATCTAGAGAGGAATTAGAGAAGGAAGTTAGAAGGGGCAAAAGTTATAATGATACCCCAAAAAATAAAAAGACCATCAATGAAAATTTTTTTTAATAAACAGAGTAGCAGAAGAATGTTCAGAAAGGAGGCAAACAGGAGCTGCTGGCTGGCTCAGTGGATTGAGAGTAGAGATGGGAGGTCCCAGTTTCAAATTTGGCCTCAGACAATTCCTAGTTGTGTGACCCTGGGCAAGTCCCTTAACCCCCATTGCCTAGCCCTTACTGCTCTTCTGCCTTGGAGCACATTATTGATGCTAAGACAGAAGGTAAGGGTTAAAAAAAAAAACAGGAAGGAGACACACGGAGCTTTTAAAATTACCAATTGAATTCTGTATATAATTTTGTTTTTCTTTGTTTAAATTTCACTTCCTCTCCTGGAATCACTCCATGGCAAGGAGAGGCTAAGAGGTCCCAAAGTTCAGTTGTCTCCAAACCAGATTCCCCTTTCTCCTGGGCCCATGAGGGCCCCATGGAGACAGAGTTCAGACTAAGTGAAACTACCTACCCACTCCCTACCAATGCCCCCTTCCTCTTTTCCTCCCCTAGACAAACCTCAGTTTCCCCCTTTCCTACTCTTTCTGGGAGGAACTCAGAATCCCCTCTCTGCCCAGACCCTTCAGCCCAGTCTCCCCTTCCTAATGGTGTTGTGCTCTTCCTGTGGGGCAGAAACAGCAAGACAGCCCAAGAACTCCACCTCTTGCCATATGCCTTGTAGCTGCACTCTTACATGAGTGTTCTTCTCAAGGAGAGCAGAGCAGGCAGCTAGGTGACTCAGTGGTTTGAGAACCAAGTCTAGAGACAAATGTGACTTCAGACCCTTCCTAGCTGTGTGACCCTGGGCAAGTCACTTAACCCCCATTGCCTAGCCCTCATTGCTCTTCTGCCTTGGAGCCAATACACAGTATTGATTCCAAGATGGAAGGTAAGGGTTTAAAAAAAAATAAGAAGAAAACTTTGGAGTCAGAACTGAGATCAAGTCAGGATGGTTGAACCTCAGACTCTACCACTTATTTTAGCTGCCTGACTGATTCAGGTACCTTCACTTCACTTTTTGTGCCTTGGGGTCTTCATCTTTATCATCAGAGGATTGGCCTAAAGCATCTCTAAGATCCCTTCTCATTCTAAGAGTCTCTGATTCCATATCTACCAAGTTATCCAAGCTAGTTCCTTCATCTATTAAATGTGTCTTTTGTCTGTTGTGTGTCTGATTCAGAGTCTTGAAGTGTTTCAAGCAAAAATCAAGCTTCGATAAAACTAGAAAGCATCACATAAATGTCGTGATGGTGTGTCAACTTTTCCTCAATTTGACCCTTAGCAGCAAACACAAATTTTCATCAATGGACATAGGAGAACGTTCTACCTTCCGCATTTGGTACAGAAAGTTCATAAATGTCTAGAATGAAAAATGTTCCACATACTGTATTTTAAAGGGTAACTAATCAAGCATTAATGCTTCTCTTATATATAACTCAGTCATCCAGCATCCTTGCTTGCCTAAAATATAGCCAGGATTTAGGAAACAGAAAAGAAAAGGAATCTCCCTATATGGAAGCCCAACATCCACATCCTTATTCCTAATTTACCAAAAATTTAATCCAGTTTAGGCATCTGGATTCTTGGGCCAACGAAAATTAGGAGTAAATCAGAATGGGCTGCCACAAGCAATCACAAAACAAACACACTAAAAACACAAGGAATCAACAGTTGACATTAAGGGAGAAGCCAGAAAAATTATTTTTAAAAGGTGAGAATTTAAAAAATTTAAAAAGAATTTAAAAAACACAACAATCTACCATCTCAACAGGTCTTCAGGGTATCATCATATTACTACAGCAAAAACCACCAACTTAATTTTCATAATAAGTCACTATATTATGACGCTGTAGTTAGTGTTATTAACCCAGTAAGTTAATTTTCATAAGAACCTTGGGTCATTCAATTAAATCAAAAGTACTTCATAGAATCTATAGATGGAGAAGAATACATTATAAATATCCAAAAGAATTAAAATAAAATGAACATTAGTATTCATGGGATCATAGTTTAAGAGTTGAAAATGGCTTTAAAGATGATCAACTTAACTCCTTCATTATATAGACAAGGAAACTAATGCCTACAGAGAAATGTGCCTGTTGTCACAAAGGTATAAATGATAGAGTTATGATTCAAAATCAGAGTCTCTGATTCCAAAATCAGAACTCTCAAACTCACTCACACTGCCTTGGAGAATGTAAACCCTCAATTTGGTGGGAAATTTGGTTACCAAGAGTTACAAAGAGATCTTTTTAAAAATACATCTTAAATTACTCTATTACAAAAATGAATAATATAGAAATAGCTATAGAGTACATGTATAGCCCAGTGGAATTGCTTGTCAGCTTCAGGAGGGAGGAGGGAAGAGGGGAGGGAGAGAACAGGAACCATGTAATTATGGGAAAATGTTTATAAATAAATGAGTGAATAAATGAAAAAACAAATAAATAAGTGAACAAATATATAAATAGATAGATAGATAGATATAGATAGCCGATAGATAGATAGATAGATAGATAGATAGATAGATAGATAGATAGATAGATAGATAGATAGATAGATGGATGGATGGATGGATGGATGGATGGATGGATGGGTGGATGGGTGGATGGATGGATGGATGGATGGATGGATGGGCAGATAGAGAGACTAATAGAGAGACAGACAGACAGAAAGATAGATGATTTTTTTTTAGAGATACATCTTAAAGACTAAAATTCCCATTAAATCATCTCTATTAGAAACCAGGGGGTTTAACATGGGATCATACAGTAGTGCCTTCACCAGGAAAAAATGACTCAATTTAAAAGTAGACATCAAGTCTGGTTTACTTGCCAGAAGCAAAAATCCACAGCAATAAAGGACTTAAAGAGTAATAGCTATTTCTAGGAGACAATTGGTCCCCAGGTATAAAACATTGGTAACACTTGTACAGGTTTATTTTTCCTAAGGAGGCTTTCTCTGGATCTTTTTCTTATATAAAGCACACTGACCAGGCTGTGTGTTACTGTGAGAATGTGATAGTTTTCCCAAACAGAGAAGGATGTCTGATCCCTAAACATAAATCCAGGGAAAGCACAATGCCTCGGTCAAAGTTATTGGCCATCTTCAAACCTAATACCTGAATAAATATAGTCACTATTAGTGGAAATAAAGATCAAGTCAGGGTCGATGAAACAAGATTGACTAATGCAGACTAACACAATAAATCAGGAATTTGCAAATGTGATCAAAGATGAACTGCAGCAGTGGGATCTCATGTCAAATCTGCCCATGGCAGTGTTGGCAAATGGCACCGTCAGTCACCATGGGCTCACAACAAGAGACTTGTGTCGCTATATTGCTTGTCACGTTTGAATGAAGTGTGGACACTCTAAAATTAAATAATCTGCATGTGGAAATTAAAAGCTTGTTAGTTTTTGAGGCATATCTGACTCCTCATGACTGTCTTTTGAGGTTTTCTTAGCAGAGATATTAGAATGATTTGCAATTTCATTCTCCAGTTCATTTGACAGATGAGGAAACTGAGGCAAACAGGATAAAGTGATTTGTCCAAGGTCATATAGCTAGGCCAAAGTTGAATTCACAAACCTAAATCTTCCTGACTCTAAGCCTAGCACTCTATCCACTGCACCACCTACCTGCTAAAATTAAAAATGTTACTTATAAAATTATCTATTATAGTTCTGTAGGTCATTCATTTTGGTTAAGTATAATATATGATGATTTTCAAGATATTCTAAATAGAAATTTTAACATTTGAAATTTGCAGTGATTTGACATAAATTTGTCTTAAATTTATTGCCTAACAATATTCTGAATGTTCAATATTATATCGTATAATCATTTGAAATTGTCAACAAATTTGTCTCAAATGTTCATCTCCACTGATTAATGAGAATGTAAGTGTTCTTTCACAAAAAAAAAGAAATTCTTTATTGATTTGCATTAAGTTCATTGCTGCAGCTAAAACTAATATAAGCAAATGCAACAGAAAGTTTACTGAGCAGAAATACACAATTAAAAAGCCAAGTCAAAAAAATATCCCCTACATCACAGGGATTCATAAGTACTATTGGGGTTTTTTGTTTGTTTTTTTAAACCTTCTTACCTTCTGTCTTAGAATTAATACTGTGTATTGGTTCCAAGGCAGAAGAGTGGTAAGAAGTAGGCAATGGGGGTTAAGTGACTTGCCCAGGGTCACATAGCTGGGAAGTGTCTGAGTTCAGATTTTAATCCAGAACCTCCCATTTCTAGGTCTGACTCTCAATCCACTCTCAATCCAGCTGCCCCTTATAAGTACTATTGTTAATGGAGAAAGACCACAGTTTGTTTTATACAAGTGGTTTAGCTATGCTATGCATGAAACCTAATAAATGAAAATATCTTAAAAGCAGACATGTAGAATACATTATCAAGAGGATTCCCACAGAGAACTAGATGCTCTGAATAAGCAAAAATATATTTTTTTCAAAAATCCTAAATGTGATGTCAAAAAGGATTGTTTGCATCATATAAGGTGGTGGACAGAATTGCTACGTGTAAAAATCCACATTTGATCGAAGCACTGGCACAACCTACTGCTCCTGACATGATGGAAATGTTTGGCAAATCACATGCAAAGTAGCCTTCAGTAATTCCACCTGAACATGATACAGTGCAAAGAAAGCCTGGGCAAATCAACAGAGAAAATAAATCCTTCTTCATTTGCTCTGCAAGTGGATACAGAAATATAAAGGTGTTCATTTGATTACAGGTACTGAAAATGATGTTGGGGAAGATTTATTTTCTTTTGCATGCCTCTGTCTAAGGTCATGTCAAGTGGAATTTTCAATGTAGGTGCTTTGTTTGTGTTAGCAAAAATTCTGTAATGTGGGAGAATT
This sequence comes from Monodelphis domestica, assembly GCF_027887165.1. NCBI lineage: Eukaryota > Metazoa > Chordata > Mammalia > Didelphimorphia > Didelphidae > Monodelphis > Monodelphis domestica. The sequence continues at coordinate 700,321,394 of NC_077227.1, read as the reverse complement.
CAGACTATACTAAAGGTTGGGGTGTAACGAGGGTCTATAAGTACTATTTTTTAAAACTGAGCCCAGGTTTCCATAAGGAAACATCTTTTAATAGGATGAATAGGGGGCGATTAGTGACTCAGTGGATTAAGAGCCAAGCCCAGAGACAGAAGGAGTTGGGTTCAAGTCTGCCCTCGGACACTGGGTGACCCTGGACAAGTCACTTAACCCCCATTGCCTAGCCCTTACTGCTTTTCTGCCTTGGAACCAATACACAGTACTGATTCTAAAATGGAAGGTAAAGGTTTTTCTTTGGTTTTGTTTTTGTTTTTAAGGATTAAAAGTTAGGGTAACTCAAGGGATGTCCCTTTCTTTTGGGTTTCACTTTTCACAGCTACAAAACCAAGGTAACCTTGATATGTATGCCTCAGTGATGTGGGTAACGTTAATTGAGTCTCATACAAAGAGTTGATTAATGGCTCAAACTGACTCCATTTGAGGAAACAAGCTTTATTATGAGATAATATAGTCCCAGAAAAGCTAGTATAATAAGTAATTAAGGTAAAGTAAGGTCTGGTAAATGGAGGGAGAGAGTAAAAAGGTAAAGAGAGGCAAGGGCTCTCCATAAGGCTTTTTATCTTGATTAGTTACAAAGGAAGGGGCCATTTGTTTAGGCACTTGTTGCCTGTCTCCAGGGAACTGATGCTACTTTACCCAGGGTCCACTGGGGTCTGTGGCTTTACCCATGCTTCACTCTGTTTGTCCTCTTTGAGGAACACACCACAATGTAAATGGGCTCCTAATGATTTGTTAAATACCCTGGGACAACTCTGGGTTACTTTTGCCTGATTCTAAGCAGCAAGTGTGGAAATTAAGCATTGTTTGAACCTAATCCTGTGTGACTGGAAACAGAACCATTTGTACTTGCTGTCCAGAGATCCAACCAAGAACCTAGATTATATCTAAAGACTGATGTGAGGAGCTTTCCCATAACTGTGAATCTAAACAACCCAAGTCTTATCTGAAAAGCGGCCCCATTCTTATCAACTAGTTCTTGTTTCTATGTTCTTTTGATCATGTTTGGCTACTTGGCAGGGTTTGTGGCACATTCAGCCTACTTGGTTCTCCACTCCAAATAACACAGGGCCCAGAACCAAGATAAGGGCTAAGGTCAGTCTTCTGGAACGACTTCCTGCTGAATAGGGGCACAGGATTAGGGATGGGCACGTGGTCCTGTATTAGTTGGTGGGGCATGGGGCATCACAAGACTTCTGGGAATGGAAGGCAACAGCAGCAGTGTCCAGTGGTTGGGAGACACCATCTGGAACTGAAACCAGTAGTTGGTAAGGTTCTCTCCAGGGACCACAGTACTAGAGAGCTAGAAAATGGCATTTTGAGTTCATTGTGGTATACCAACAGTCTATAGGGGCACAAATAAGAGAAGGGGAAACCAAGGAAAGCAAACAGTTAATCTGAGAGTAGGCAAGGTAGGGCTCACATTCCAGGTTAGGTCAGGTGTGTCTAAAAGCAAGACTTGGTCAGGCTACCATTGTTTCAAGGCCTTTTGTTTCACGGATACTCTGGACCAGAGGGGAGTGTGAACTTCAATGGGCTGCCCAAGAGTCGGTTTGGCAGCCTCCTCTACCATCATGGCAGTGGCTGCAAATGCTCTCAGACAGGTTGGCCACCCCTGGGCTAGCTGCTTATAAAAGTAGTCTACAGGGTGCCAGGGTCTGAGTAAGGACCCACAGAGCAGGTCCCCTTCTCTCATCAACTAGGTTTATCAACTAGGTTGCTACTTGGGTGGGTAAAAGGAAGGAGACTACCAAAGTTATATAAATTTTAAAATATTAAATAGGTCCTTCTAGGTTCTGGTTTTCTTAAAAAAAAAAAAAGGTTTATCAAGGTTGGGTAAAGCTAATGCTGGGGTACATGTGAGCTTGGCCTTTAAGGTACAAAGGCAGACTGCTGATTTGGTAACCTACTGCAGAGGCTAGGAATCAACCTGTAGTTGCTTCAGATAAGTGGCTTTATTATACCAGTTAGGGATCCAGATCCTGCAGAAGCCTGCCATACCTAGGAAGATCCTAAGTTGTTCTTTGGTCACTAGGGCAAGGATAGATAGGACAGCCTTCTTTCTTTCATATATTGGGGATCTGGAGGTGAGGGTTAGGTCATGGCCTAGGTATTAGACTGTCTGATGGGAAATCCAGGCCTTTTTTACTGAGATTTCATATTTCCTCCCTCCCTGAAGTTCAGAGTCCTGACACTATCTCTATGTGAGGACTCAAAAGGGCTGCAGATAAGAATGCCATCCACATATTGGATGGCTACACTGTTGAGGTGTAAATCCCTTAGGTCCTTGCTAATAAGGTCACTGCCAAATAGATGGGGGCTGTCCCTAAATCCTTGGGGGAAGAACTGTCCAGGAATATTGTGGGACAGGGTCAGCTGGTGATGTTCACTCAAAAGCAAAATTGAACTGAGAGTCCTTGTGTGAGGGAACACAAGAGCAGGGATCCTTGAGGTCTAAGGTTGAAAACCAAACTGTGTCCTCAGGGATCTGCATTCTTCACTATTATTTCTTTCCTCCTCCCAGTCCATGCCTCTGACCCATCCCAGGGGTAAGTACTGCTTTCATGGCATTCATCATATTAGTGATATTAAGTTGGAAAAGACCCTCAAAGGTCAGAGTACAACCCCCTTCATTTTATAGATGAGAAAGTGATTTCAAGAAAAGCAATAATGTTCTCTGATCTCAAATCTAGGGCACTCCCCATTGCATGTCTCTTCACTATACCATTAACTTGCTCAGTCTCTGAAGTACATTATAAAAGTACTAGAAGATTGAAGGGGAAAATGGAACCCCACTTCCACAATTCTGACAAGACTTGTTTCAAAGACAATCATATCTATCAAGAAATATGGTTGGAGAATGTTTCAAATTGGTATTCATAATGCAACTGTGTAACCATATATCACAAAATTTAACATATAAGTCTCTTAAATATACTATGTAATGGAAGTTCAATTTCTCATTTGATTCTTTCCTATTCTTTCAATATTAAAATTTTTATTGGGGACTGTTAGATTGACAATTAAAAAAAGAGGTGACATTTATTTAAAAAGCTAAAGCTATGGATGATAAATTTACAAAGTAATATTGGCATGTTTCCCAGTTTAAAAACTGGGGGAGGCTAGGTAGCCCAGAGTGCCATGCCTGGAGTCAGAAAGACCTGAATTTAAATCCTGCCTCAGATATGTACCAGTTGTGTGACCCTGGGAAAAAAATATATCACTTTACCCTGCATGCCTCAGTTTTCTCATGTTAATTGAACTGGAGAAAGAAATGGCAAACCACTACAGTATCTTAGCAAAGAAAACCCCAAGTGGAGTCACAAACTGCCACAAATGAACACAACAAATAACTTAAAAATACCCATCCAGCTAATATCAAGATTGGAGACTCTTACATTAAAAGGAGTACTGAATTAAGAATTTTCTTTCAACTTGCTTTTCATGTTCCCACCTCAAACAGCAACCATCCCCCAACAGAAACACTAACCTATATTGTCAAAACCCTTCACCAAACTTTTAAATGTAAAAGCCTACTGTTGGACTAAGATGATGAGAATTCAATTGGGTAGAGCTGATATTCATTCAAATCTTACACAAAGAGGTTGGAGCAAAATTGCCATAATTTAACTATAAAGGAGTCAATCTGGTGATCTAGCGAAGTTCATGCATCAAACTAGGACCCAACCACAGATCCTAAACCTGACTCTACCATTAATATATCATATGATTTAAAGCAAGTCACTTCTCCTTTTGGGGCCTGTATCTTAATTTATTTTTGCAGGTAGCCTGGATGACTTCAAAGGACCTTTCTAGCTCTGACAGTTTATGTTCTATCACTTCATTTATATTACTTTATAATAAAAAATTGAGATACCTTCTAATAAATTTGATATGCACCCACAATGTAATTATTTTTGAAGCTTTGGTTCCTGATTAAAACACTCTTTTAAAAAAGTTACTAGAGAAAGTCCAATAGTGAAAATACTTCCATTTGATATTTAATTATGTAAATGCTTACTGCTTACTTAACTTAGCAAGTTTAAAAAATTTTTGCATTTGATTTTTATATTTACTAAAGATATATACATGGTGTTTAAATAGATGGAGATCAGCTATTTCAAATGATCACACCACATCTTCAAGTTAAATCAGTTGTTTATTCTTTCTTAATGTTTTACATAGAATGTTTCAGTAAATATGCTGAGGGTTGCACATACATGAAAGAACAAGTAAGAGGTTCAAATAAACAGCAGGCACCATCCCCAATTTCTTCTATTTCTTCCACTCTTTCTTGTCATAGTCCCAGTTGGAAGAGAACCCCTGGATGGGACCAACCTTCATGTCCAGCATTCTCTGAGTCTGCATGGCCACCCAATCTTCAGAAAAGGTATGTGGAATAGGACCATAAACTGTAAATTAAAAATATTTTCAAGAGAAAAAACGGACTTAATTTTTCCATTCTGACAGTAGAAATAGAGTCTGAGAAAGTTTTTTGATAATGAATTTAAATTATTATTTCCACAAGGCAATATGAAGTCAGTTCTCTCAGTATCATGCCATATTAGCTTTGCCCACTAAAGACAATGACATATATTGGGCAGGGTGGGGGAACAGGAATCTTTGATTCCTTTTTCCATAAAGAATTTAGCAGTGAGAGAGCTGTAGAATTTTTTTTTAAAAAGAAGTTAAAAAGGAGTAACTAAGTGGCTCAAAAGATGAGAGCTTCCTGGCGGGGTAACTCTGGGCAAATGACCTAACCCCAATTGTCTAGCCCTTCCACTCTTTTGCCTTGAAACCCTAAGACAGAAAATAAGGGTTTAAAAAAAAATTTAAAGCCACTCTCTCCAGATTTTGAATTAGTGAAGATATAATCTAGATGAAAAGTAAATCATATATACCAATTGGAAATTGTCTTGAACTTGTATTAACTCAGGTCCAGCCATGAAATAACAAAACTAGCTCTGAATTCTTTGAATGCCTTTTATTTATGACTTTTGTTTTTCAAAACATACAATTAAGAAATTTTGAAGAGCTTTCTGAGGGCAGTAGTGAAAGAAGTAAAATGTTTTGTGTAAATTTTTTTAACACACAGTCCACTGTGCATATTCTAGGTAGAAAGGATTTTTTCCTAATGATAGTTCTAATATAGTCCAATAAAAGTATCAGGCTATTTAAGAAACAAAGCATTCCACCTTTTAAGGCATAGTGAGTATTTCATATAAAGCACTTTGCAAATACTTAAAGTATTTGGTCAACTATAATTCAGGAGTATTTATCCTATCCTGGATGAAAGGTCATTTAAGATATCTGACTCCCTATTGACAAAACAACCTCTTTAGCAACAGCAGCATAGTATAATGGGGTGGGTGCTAAGGCACAGTTTTCTCCTCTATAAAATGGACATAACACTTGGTCTACCTACCATGATAGTTTATGAAAAATCAATGTGAAAAAAGATGTGTGCTGTGGAAAACTGCAAAGGATATAGGCATATTGTTGAAAGATATGTGAGTTAAGTCAGATCTTCATGCAGTTAAGAATCAGTTTCCATCTTTTAGAGTGCTCTTAAAGCACAAGGATCCAAACTGAGAGAGGACTCCTTTGGTCACATACTGACTTCGAAACCACAAAGTAACATTATCTATGACACATTGTACATTTACTTCCCAATTAGATTTCAGGCAATGAGTGCAACACCTCTGCTCGAAACAAAGAAAAGATCTCATTTCATTACTTACCAAAACGCTTCTCCCACATGACAATTATAGCACTAAAGCCAATGAAGAACATTGCAGCTCCTAAAATTGTTTTCCATTCATTTGTAGGTTTATTCATTTTAGCAAAGGTCTCGTTGAATTTAATGTGATACACTAAAAAGAGAAAGAAAAGTTGTTGTTTTTAAAATAGGAATCTAGACTAATATTGTATTTATTTTTAAATTCTACAACTAGACCCAGAATCAAATAAGATAATAAACTGGGCTAGATTCTGGAAACAGTGAAACATATCCAATGTTTCAAGCTATACTCTAAACATCATCTTGGACATTATAATTTCTGAAGAATCAAAATTGCTCATATGGTCCATAAGTCTACCCATGTAGACTTGTTTTTTTTTTCCATTGTGCTTACTTGTTCTCAGTTTTCCTTTCTATGAACAACAGCAAGCCCAGAGTTAGAATACACAGTCAAGGCAACTGAATCCCTGTAACCAGAAGGGACCAGTGCTCCATCTAGATGACTAAAAGATGCACAAATCTCTTTTACACAGATTAAGATTTGAATCTGAGTTACAGCTCTAATATTCATCTGTTTTGTGACTCAAGCTTCAGATTCTTCATCTAGCAAACATTTATATTACACATATAACTGATCCCATAAGGTTGTTTTGAAGCAGATAAGTGAAACTGAGTTTTCAAAAGTTACGCCAACAGAGAGTAAACTGTGATAGAACATATCAAGCTAAGGACCAGCTCAGGTTAAGTTAAGCAGCTCACGACTAGGCTGCCCACAGAGTAAATTTTTTAGCAATGACAACTCCAAACGACTTTCTACCAAGTCTTAGAGGGGTTTTGACAAGCTTTAGGAAGGGAATTCCTACCCCAATGAGCAAACAGATCTTCAAAGTCTAATTATTTTCAAAATTTTGTTTGTATGACAGGAATAGGTAATCCATTCTCAGGTCTATGAAAATAGTAACAAATTGGGAGTAGGCCTTTTTCTGAGTAAAAAACATTATAGAACATATCAAACTAGAAAATATGCTAAAATAATTTATATTTCCTTAATACACTTAAACTATGAAACTGTGTTCTACACTATAGAAAAAGTAAAAGGGTAGTAAATTTCCATATTAAAAAAATAGCTCCAAAGGATTTTGGAAGGAGCTTTACTTAAAGCTAATCCATCCAGACTACAAGGATTTAAGAACTTAAAAAAAGCATGATTGCCTCAACTACTTCTCCCTCATTCCTTTACAATCAACTTTCAACTATCCATATTGAAGAGAATAGTGATATATTTTGGAGGACTCTAAAATGAAGTGCCACTTAAGTTGGGATTTCTCACATTCTGGTTACCTACAACATAAAAAATTGATCCACACCTTGTAAGAACTAGACACTATCCAACTTTCCAGAACAGTGGGAAGATTCGAATAAGGGAGGGATGATGGGAACCATCTTTCTCTTTAAGCTGGTTGCCTCTCCTACCTTTCCTAAAGTAGATGATATCTATTTGGATCTATACGGTCATTAATGAACAAGGAAGCTCCTTCAATTCTGGTGATATGTCAGAAATAGTGTATGAAGATCTCAAAGTAGTTCATTTAAAAGGGTAAAAGTTAACAAAGGCCAAAATGAATTGACCATAGTGCTTAAAGTCTTTCTTAACCTAGCTTAGCATAAGAACTACACACACACACACACACACACACACACACACACACACACACACACACACACACACACACACACACCATTCCTACCTTTTCTCTGGCTAAATCTCCTATATCTGGAATGCTCTCCCTCTTTATCTTTATCTCCCTCTTTATCACTGCCTTTTGATTCTATCAAGTCCCAGCTTAAATCTCTAACTTTCTACAGGAAGCTTTTCCCTATTCTTCTTAATTCTAGTGCCTTCCTTCTGATTATTTCCTATTTGTCTATAGCTTGTTTGTACATAATTATTTGTTGTCTTCTCCATTAGATTAGAAGCTCCTTGAGGACAAAAACTGTCTAACTGTCTCTTGCAATTGTATTCCCAGTGTTTAGTGTCTATTACAAAGTAAGTGCTTAATAAATGTTTATTGACTTAATAAATACCTACACTCAATTTTTTCTTCATTGGACAGGTCATTCCATGCTTTCTTTTCCTTCTCTTTTAAGGCCTTCTGGCTGGAAGAAAGGTTTCTGACATGGGCCACATCCGGCAGGGGATAGTCACGACGATCAACATAACTTGGAAGACTATAATCTTCAGTCTTCACAACACCTGCTTATTATTAAAAGGAAGGAAATACAGAAAAAATAAGGAAATGAAATATAGCTAAAAAACTTCAGACATGCTGGAATAAAACTAATACCAATAAAGAGAAAAGAAAAAGATATCTCAAGTCTTTCCCACATCCCTTTGGCTATTTTAAGACAGTCCTTAAGTGACAAGACAGTTGTGTTCCAAAAGTACATTTGCAAGTTGATTGTATGAACTCATCATAAACTATTGTTCAGTTTGCAGACTAACTCATGAAAGCCTTTCTGACCTACAGTGGAGTTGAATTCTAATTCTTTGACCTTTTAAGTTAGTAAAGCAGGTAACAAAAATAGTACCAAATTTACAATCAGGAATGATTCAAATGCTACTTTGCTACTTTCTCCTGTCTGTCCCAAAAGCTTTCTGGGTCTCAGTTGTCTCATCTGTAGCATGAGGAAATTAGATTAGATGCTCTACATACATGATCTTAAGTGATATGACAAAGGACACCAAAATAATACTGAAAGTTGGAGAGGGCCACAGAAGTCATCTAATCCAGCCTATATCCAAGAAAGAACTCTCTCCCTGTCAAACAGACATCTAGCTTTAGCTTATAAGGCTCAAATAAGAAGGAACCCACTACTCCCAAAGGTAGCCCAGTCATTCTAATGTTAGATCAAATTGCTATGAAGAAAATCTTCATAACATCAAAACTAAATCTCCCTCTACAATTTCAACTTGTCACACTCTTATTCTGCTCCCTGAGAAGGAACACAAGAAGTCTAACCCTTCTTTCCTATAACAATCTTTTAGATACTTGATGACATCCACCATGTCTCTCCCAGGACTCCTCTTTTTCCAGGCTAATGTCCTAGCACTGGTATAAATGTAAAATAGCAAAGGGATAAAGATTCTGGAGGCAGTCTGCCAAAGACCTCCTAAGTGACATCAATCCTCCATCTTATAAAAAAAAAAAAGATGACAGACTTTATCAAAAGTTTTGCTAAAAATCTAGATAAACTATAAGGGTATATATACGCGTGTATTGAGGTAAACATATGTGTGTGTGTGTGTGTGTGTGTGTATCTGCCACTTTAGTAACTTAGTCAAAACCTGAAAAAAACATTGACATCTATTCCTACTGAAATTATACTGGTTTTTCCCAACTACCAGAGACTTCCTCTCTAAGGTTGCCTTCCACCTAACTGAATGTATCTTGTACATATTTATTTACCTGCTGTCTTGCCCATCTGAATGTAAACTCTTCTGAGGGTAGGAATTATTTCTGCCTTTCTCTGTATTGTCAACATTTAGTATATTGCCTGGAACATATTAAGGGCCTAGTAAATGTTTGATGATTGATCACTGATTGCCTTTTTTAAATGCTCCCCCCCATCCCATTAATAATATTCTATAATCAACAGAAAGTGAATCAAGTTCACTGACCTACAGGGGGGAAGACTTTATTCTCCATCCTTTTTAACATCAGGATAACAGATTTTTTCCAATTGTGCTTACTCTCATTCTCCTAAAATCAATGACCTTTTGCTTATCAATCTCATTTATCATTTCTTTTAGAAAACTACAATGTAGTTTATGATTTAAGTTTAAGTAAGGAAAAAGAGTCCTTCCTCTCTGACTCATCCAGACCCTCATAATGACAAATCTATTAGGATACAACTGGCCTGAGGCAAAATTTTTAAATATAGTATGCTTTTTCTGCTATTGTTCTATCTTCCTTTCGGGAATAATGTTCTATCTCTTGATGACTTTCCTTCCCTCACCTTCCTCTGCCTCCCTGTCCCTTATTTTGACAAATAGGGAGTTAGAAAACCTGAGTTCAAATTGTGCAGTTGCTAATTATCCACGGGACTTTTGGCAAATTATTTTCATTTTCTTTGCCTTTGGAAAAAGGGAGGCTTGGACTAGATCATGGACCCGAACTTATAGCAGAGGCTCTCCAGAAAACTTTTATAAATTTACATTTTTATAATTTACATTCAATTAAGTTACATATTTCTTTACACTTGTAAATCCTTAGCTCAAGTAGTTGGCAGGCCTAGAGGACTAAATGATTCCCAATGTCACTTTCCAGTTTTAAGGTCAAAGATCCTCTATTTTAATAGAAGCCTTCCTGTAAAGCATCTTTATGGGTGGTAGTGCCTTAAAGGTGTTTATAGAGACAGCTTGGTGGCTCAGTGATAGAGCCATGCTTGGAGATGGGATGTCCTGGGTTCAAATCTGACCTTGAACACTTCTTAAATGTGTGACGCTGGGCAAGTCACTTAATTCCAATTGCCTAGACCTTACCACTCTTCTGCCTTAGAACTGAAAATCTGTATTCTAAGATGTTAATGGCCTTAAAGATGGGACAAGATAGGTCTACCTTAATATTTATTCCCTAACTGCTTATTTTACTTACTGGTAAATAAACTCCACTGTTTATTTTCTGTTGTTACCTCTAGGATCAAAGACAAGTTCCTATCTGATAGCTAAAATCTCTCATATAAATAGGATGTTTCAGAAAAATCTGGGAAAACCTGTATGAACTGATGCAAAGTGAACAGAACCAGAAGAACAATCTACACAGTAACAAACATATTCTAAAGATAACCAACTTTGAAAAACTTAGTAACTCTGATCAACACAATGGACTCATCCTAATTGCAAAGGATTCATGCTAAATCGTATTATCCACCTCCAGCTAGAGAACTGGTAGGTGCAGCAGCCAAGGAAAACATGGTTAATACAGAAGTTTTGCATGACTGTACTTTTCTATAATAGACTTTGCTTTTATTGCTTTCTCATTGGGTGGGAGAGAATTCAGAACTAGTAAAAAAAGTATTTAAAAAAATAAAATCTCTTCTCTGTAATAAATTAAAAATTAAAAGCAAAAGTAGCTTTAATAAGCTGGGTCTAATCTACCACCTTCCTAGCTGCATTATGCACAATTTCCCTTCATTCACTCTTCAACCCAACAAAACTAGACTCCTTTCTGTTCCATATATAAAAATACATCTCATGTAGCAAACTTCAGATGAACTTCCTCCTTACCTACAACTCAAAATTCCTTCTTTCCTTGTGAATTCAGCTCAAATGCCACCTCTGACTTGAACCCTTTTTTCTGATTCCCCCAGCTATTAGTGCCAATACTCAAGATTACTTGGCATATATTTTGTAATGGCTATTAAGCATACATGTCTACTTCAATATGGCACACTTTTTGGGAGCAAGAACATTTAAATTTTTGTGTCTCTGATACAAGGCCCTTAGTCCAATATGAACAAAGGATTTTTCATTGATTTCAGAAAAATCTAAGCATTCCCAAGGAAAGGCTTTTTTGTGGAGGCCCATCTGATCTAAGGAGCACAGGACTAGGGACAGATGGAGGGCAAGAACCAGTGAAAATAAGGCAGTATATGCTGGAATTCACACTCTGTACCAATTGTTACCTGACAACATTTCCCTGAAATTTATGCAAATACTTGGAGGGGGAGGGGGGGAAGGAAAAAAGTACCTACCATGGGATCGAACACATGCAGAGGTTGAAATAGCACGCCTGCCAATCAGGCCAAAGACCCTGGTAGCCAACATTCTGTTAGAAAATAAAACAAAATTCCTGTTTCAGGTTCATTTGAAACATTTGCCTATAAAAAAATAACACTACTTTTTCTTCAGATATTTTGGGAGATGGTACAATTGTTTCTTCCATCAATAATGGTGGCTCAATACATAGTTCGATGGGGATATGATTAGGGAAGTAGACTCTAAGTGATCATTCTATTGCAAATATTAATTATATGGAAATAGGATTTGATCAATGATACATGTAAAACCCAGTTGAATTGCTCATTGGCTAAGGAAGGGAGGAGGGAAAGGCAAGAATATGAATCATGGAACCATGGAAAAATAACTTCAATTAAATAAATTTCTAGAAAAAAATTTATAAATAAATAATGATGGATAAAGTCAATTACACAATTTCTCAACTAAGACAAAATTTTAACCATGGTGTGACTTAATTGTGGTTAAACTCTATTTTGTGTTTATAACAAATCAAAGGAGTATCAAAATAAATATTTTGGGAAGTTAGGTCTCTAAATGTAAGGAAGCATAAAAAAAGCTTAAGGTAGTAACAAAAAGGCTATGGTAGGCTTATTCTTGATTGAGAAAGTGTCAAAATAACCTCAAACAGTTGAAGAGTACTTCCTTTGAGACAGCCTAAGGTAGTAGATCTGAATTTAGTGGTCAAGAGATTTAAATTAGGTATCTAGATGGCACAGTGGATACAGTGCTATATCTGGAGTTAGGAAGACCTAAGTTCAAATCTTGACCCAAACACTTCCTAGTTCTTTGACTCTAAGAAAGTCACTTAATCATATCTGCTTGTTTCCTCATCTGTTAAAAGGAGCTAGAGAAGGAAAAAACAAATATTTGTGTCAAGAAAACTCCAAATGGGCACAAAGAGTCCAACAGGACTGAAACAACTGAACACAATGGCCTAGCTAGGTTTGCTCCTTCACATGGATATGACTTTGGGCAAGTAATTTTGCCCTTCCTGGGCTGGGTTGCAATTTCCACATCTGTAAAATGAAGGGTTGGGCTAGATGACCTCCTAAGTTACCCTTCAAGCTATAAATCATATCATTATCTCTAAATTATTAAATAAGGCAAATGTGATATACTGGTTAAAACAAGCTAAAAGTCTAGGATTACAAAGTCCTTTAAAAGCCCTTAAATATACCTAATAAGACTTCTTCATTTTACAGATCAGCAAAACTGAAATGAAGCCCAGATCTGATGAAGTGATTTGCCCAAGGTCACATCTAAGAGCATAGTCAGTATGGACTCAGCTCTTCCAATTTTACTAGACAACTAACAAAAGGCTATTTCTGTAGGCTCAATCTACCTACTACAAAATCAGACCCCCATCCTCCTTTTGTCTTACAGGTTATAAATCCCACCCCCCAAAAGAGGTAATCTTAGGAGTAAGATTGAATTTAGAAAAGTTTCTATTTAAATGAATTAACAGAGTCCTTTCTTCTTTCTTTACTACCACCAACCCCAGGCAGTCCTCACTCTCTATCTAGAGCCAAGATGCCCAAAGGAGAGGGAGGTTTAAAGATGGTGGGAAGGGAAGGAGACAGCCACAAATTTGGGGAAAGGGGTCAGATGAAGAAATAATCAGCTTAGGGCAGTTAAAGATTGTAAACAGCTTTTCCTAAAGATAAGGAGTATTACATAAATAAGTATTATAGTCTTCCACATACATACATACATATATGTCTCCTCTTATATATTACATAAGCATTTTAGCCTCCCATATACATATATACACATGTAAAACATCTCCCCTTTTATAATATAGATTATATAAGTATTATAGTCTCCCATATATACACATAAAACACTCTCTTCTTTTAAAATATATGTAGTCTCCAATACATATACACCTATACAAAACTGTCTTCCCTTTTATATTTTCCAATCTAAATATACATATTACATGTCTCTCTTTACATAATATATGCATTATAGAAGTTAGTGGTAGTCTCTCGGTGACCGAGAATGACTATAAGTACTGGTCTCCCATATACACATATATACACGACAAGTCTCCCCTTAAATACATTATGGTCTCCTTTGTGCATATGCACATATATGGCATATGTCTCCTCTTATAAAACATGTGCATTATCTATGAATCTATAGTTTCCCCCCACCCAAATGGGGAAGGGAATAAATAGGGGCATATAGGTGTGACATAATTTTCTTTTCTGATCCTAGCATACAGCATTACTGTGAAATATCAGTAGCGACCCTCTATCCTGCCAACCTAGCTTTTCTCGTCTGACAAGTAAGAAAACCAAGGCCCAAAGAGGAACAGTGTCTTGTCCAAGGTCACTCAGTGCAATTCCGCAGAGAGTAGGGGGGAACTCGAACCCAGATTTCTGAGCTCCAAATTCAGTTTTACTACTTTTCGGCCCCAGCCACCTTCACTCCGCTCCCTGGCTCCTGCGCCCCACCCTGGAGAAAAAAGGACGAACAAAGCCTGAGAGGACCTGACAGGCCTCTTCCGGCCCAAGGTCACTAGGATGACAAGCGGCGGCAGCGGTCAGCGCCGAGCCCCGGCATGGGCGCCCCATCCACCTCCGCCTCGCCGCGCCCCTGGGCCAGAGCCTGAAGGTCATATTCGGCCCAAGAACCGGTGTGCAGGCCGCGCCGCCGCCCAGAGGCCTGGTTCCCGCAGGCCCGCTAGTGCTCAATGTCACCCCAGGCTTTTGGCCTGGGGCGTCCCATCCTCTCCCGGTCCCAGACGCAGAGGAGAGAGCGGTCGCTCCGCCGCCCCGAGGAGCAACGGGGTCTGGCCGAGCTGCCACAGCTGCAGCCTCACCTGCTGCTGCTGCTGCCGCCGCTGCTGCCTCTTCCTACTGCCCTCCACACTACGGCAACCCGCGACCGGAAGAGAGAGGCCGTGACGCTGCGCAGGCTCTAGGGATACTGGAGGACCTGGGAGCACGAGGCCCCGCCCACCGCCCCTACCTGCCGGAGAGCGGGATCTCGCCGTCGTGAAGAGCCGCCGTGGGACGGCTTTACGACCGGCGCCGCTTTGCGGCAGGCCCCCTGATAGGAGTCAGGCAGCTGTTCGGCCTCACTGGTGTGCTGCGGCTGCCGAGCGCTTTCACATCCCGGCACAGGCGCTGACAGCCCACGATCCGGCGGACCCCGGGAAACGAGAAGGGGCGGCGAGGCGCCTCGGGGGCCAGGTCGAGGACCCCGTCCCTCTATGCTGACGGGGCCGGACCGGACCAACGTCGACTTCGCCGCCGGCCAAACCGGCCTGGGACGCTGCCACCCGGCTGCCGGAGTCGCGGGCTCGAGGCCCAGGCCTCACCATGCCCGGCGTGAAGCTGACCACCCAGGCCTACTGCAAGATGGTGCTGCACGGGGCCAAATACCCCCATTGCGCCGTCAACGGACTCCTTGTAGCCGAGAAGCAGAAGCCCCGCAAAGAGCAGCCGTCGCACGGCGGCCTGAGCTCTCACCAGACCCTCTTCGTGGACTGTATCCCCCTCTTCCATGGCACCCTGGCCTTGGCCCCCATGCTGGAAGTGGCCCTCACCTTGGTAAGAGCCTGCGGGTGGGGGTGGAAGGAGCGCTCGTCAGTACTCCACAGGCTTGCCTGAGGCTCTGGGGGCTCCGAGATCCCCCCAGTGCTTAGAGGGCTCGTCTGCACCTCACGGGGCTCGCCTTGGCTTAGGGGACTTGTCTGCACTCTACAGGGCTCTCCTGGGCTTAGGTGGGCTCGCAAGGTCTCCCCTGGACTTGAGAAGCTCTCTTTGGCTTCGTGGGGCTCACCTTGGAGTATGCATAGGACGAGATTTTGTACCTAAACTCTAATCCCTCCAGGTAACCCCATATATGCAAGTATTTCTCGTAGCTGGAAGAGAAGTCCTCCGGTTTGTCTTCTGTCTTGGTGCTTTTAAAAGTGAAAAGCCCTTCAAATGATAGTAGATTAGGACTGGAGCAGAGATTCCTTCGTTATTTCGAACTCCCACCTCACTCTACCCATACGGGTCAAAGCACGGAACATTTATTAATATTACCGTAATCAATATCATATAAAAATAAAATTGTTTTGGGCTTACTACGTGCCAGGCACTGGTGCTAAAGGTCAGCGCTTCCTTGGCAATTTAGGGTCTTAGAGTGTTGCCCAGATCACTGAAGAGTTGAGTGACACAGCAGGAGTGTGGCGGAGTCAGAACTTGAACCCCGAGTCCTTATGTCTAGTTACTTTTTTGCTTTTTCATTTAATAACTATAATGATAAGCAACCAGGACAAAGGGATGGGCTTTGCAGGGAAGCACAGAATGTCATGGGAACTAAAATGGGGGAAACGGCGTTTTGAGATGAAATAACTTGCCTAGGGTCTGTGGTTAAGTGATAGAGACTTTCTGAGTCGAAGTGCGGCATGGTATTTCCATAATTTTACCCTACTCTCTAAAGAACCGATATTCCCTCAAAATGAGAACTGTTCAGAAATGAAATGAGCCCCCTCTGTACATAGAGAGCTCCCTCTCAGTTAGCAAGGCTGAATGGCCATTCATTCGGGATGTTGCATGTGGCATTCCATTCCAGAGAGAGGTTGAACTAGATTAGTAGTCTTGGAATTATAGCAGGTCATTGAATGTATATGCACACCCGGCTGTACCATTTTGATCTTTGTTTAACTCTACTTAAGTTTGTGTGTTTTCCTTAAAATTTTTTATGTTAAAAATAGCCCTCATACTTGAAAAGGTTGGAAACCTCTTAGAAGGCCTTTGAGATCTCCATCACTTTTTGGCAGTCTTTCAAATCATATGGAGATAGAGAAGTTAGGACTATTTAAGCAATAAATAGAATTTACTGTGAACATTTTGCCTGATAGAAATTACACTAGAGTTCACTACTCCCACACTCTTATAAAAACTAGAATCCCATAAGCATGGCAATACTTTTAAAAATAAGACGTCTTAGGAAGCAGGTAGGAAAATCAAAATAATTGAAAAAGTATTTTGTAGGAAGATTATGGCTTATGCTTTTTAATAATTGGAATCACTCTTTAAACTAAATAACTTCTTAACCTGAGGGTACCTTCCTGGCCTCAAACTGTCCAAATTAATAATTAATGAAGACCAAAAAGAATTTCTTAAAATTATGGGGTAGGAGAGGAGCATTGGTCTCCTACCTCTTCTTTGGAACATACTACACTTGCTGATTGGATAATTGTCTATATATGACACTAAACCATCCCAAGAGTTGGATTATGTTTTAAATATTTAATTATTAATTATCACTGACTTAAAAGTTTATTTAATAGTTCTCAGAATTGTCATGTTTCGAGACTTGTTTTTTAAAGCTCTCCAAAATCCATCATAGAGTTTAAGGTTGATTGTGTAGAGTAGTGAGTGGGAAGTAGCTCCAGACTGTAGATTTAGATTCTGACCTGCACCCATTACTGGCCCTAGGAGGTTGTGCAAATCACTTCCTTTCTCCTAGCCCCAATTTTGTTATTTATTAGAGTCATTCTCTCATTGGTTGGAATAGGACTCTTCCAGCTAATTTTCATATTTGCAATATTTAGAAAAAGGTCATAGATAAATATTAGAAAGTAATTTCTGAGAGGCATGGTGACATAGTGTAGAGAAAGAGAGTTGGCCTCTTAAGACCTGTTTCACCAGAGGAATTTTTGGTAACAGTATAATAAAAGCTTTATTGGGTTTATTAAATTTTATTGTTTTAAGGTTAAAGTTGCAAATTTGTCATGAATTCCCTCCTTTTTGCTTATACCCCTCCAAGGAAAATGAATGTATTTCTGAGTTATCCAGTTATGTATCATATCAGAAGGAATCCCTGGCAAAAAATTTTGAGTAGTTAAGAAAAGCTTTAGGGCCAAGAACAAATAAGTCTTTTTTTTTTTAAACCCTTACCTTCCATCTTGGAATCAATACTGTGCATTGGTTCCAAGGCAGAAGAACAGTAAGGGCTAGGCAATGAGGGTTAAATGACTTGCCCAGGGTCACACACCTAGGAAGCGTCTGAGGCCAGATTTGAACCTAGGAGTTCCCATCTCTAGACCTGGCTTTCAATTCACTGAGCTACCCAGATGCCCCCACAAATAAGTCTTAAGGTGACTTCATATTTCTGAACAGCTATTGGAGTAATGCTACACCATCAATGCTTGTCTTTTTTAGTATGTTCTCTAGTATTAAAGAATTGATAATTCTGGGGCCAGCTAGGTGACTCGATGGATTGCGAGACAGGAGGTCCTGGGTTCAAATGTGACTCTTCCTAGCTGTGTGACCTAGGTATTGATTCCAAGATAGAAGGTAAGGATAAAGACTTGCTAATGCTTGAGAATTAGGAATTCTAAGATTTCTGAGTATAGCATTGGACAACCTGCAATAATAGATCATTGGACCCTGGGTAAGTCACTGAAGCTCTTAGGGTCTGAGTTCTGTCATCTGTAAAATGAGGGGGCTAGACTAGATGACCTCTGAGGTCCCTTCTGGCTCTAGATCTATGATTCTACTGTCCTATTTTTCTCTACAAAAAAAAAAAGTTGTGAGAATAAATCATGTTTATAAAATATTTTTATATACATCTTAAAGAAATGTGCTAACTGGGGCAGCTGGGTGGCTCAGTGGATTGAGAGCCAGGTCTAGAGACAGGGGTCCTAGGTTCAAATCTGGACTCAGACACTTCCCAGCTGTGTGACCCTGGGCAAGTCACTTGACCCCCATTGCCTAGTGTAAAGGTTAAATTTAAGGGGACAACTGGGTAGCTCAGTGAATTGAGAGCCAGGCCTAGAGATGGGAGATCCTGGTTCAAATCTGGCCTCAGACACTTCTCAGCTGTGTGACCCTGGGCAAGTCACTTGACCCCCCCCCCCCCCATTGCCTAGCCCTTCTTTCTTGGAGCCAATACACAGTATTAATTCCAAGACAGATGGTAAGGGTTTAAAAAAAAGAAAGAAAAAGAAATGTGCTAACTGAAGCACTCTATTTTTTCAACTGTCCCTTTGCTCATTTGTCCTCATTACTATTTTGAAACTAAATCAACTTGCCAGTAATAATAGTAGCTGACATTTATATGTAGTTCTGTATTTCAAGGTTTGCAAAATGCTTTGTATAGACAGTAACCCTGTGAGATTATCCTTGTTTCCCAGGTGAGAAAATTGAAGCTGAAACAGTTAAATTACTTGTCATGGGTCAACAGATTATACATATGTGAAGTAGGATTAATTCAGGACTTTCTGACTCCCAAAGCCCTCACTCAAGCCATCATGCAACTAGATCATTTAGCAATATCCAAAGCAATGTGTATGAGATTTTCGTTTCCTTGAGTAATTATTCCTGTATTTTATCATCTGCATTCACTCCCTTACAATACCATTAGTCAGAATATATGCTATGCAAGCTGTATGAGCAATTTCTCTCACACACACACCAAACTGTTTCTACTATGTATGTGGGTATTCCCACTTTATCTGGTGTTTAAGTTCAGAATAAAAAAAATAACTTTTTTTAAGTAAAGCACTTAAATAATAAATAAATAAATAAATAAATAAATGTGTATTTTTGAATTTTAGCTTAAATGCTGAAATTTTAGCCTAAAGGCAATGAAAAACACAGTGACCTAAAACCTAGAAGTTTATAATTGGACAACAATTTAGCTTTAGCTGTAAAGCAACAGTGTAAGATAGAATTTTAATAAAATATCTAAATCCATGATAACCTCTACAAATGAAGGATTATTCTCATGGCTTTTCTTCTATTTATAGAGTTTAATATTGTTATTATTTCTGCTAAATGGAAGAGATTGATTTGATATTTAGCTGACTAAAGGTCATTATTTGATACTTTTATAAAGTATTTCATTATTATATTTTCTAATGCCTTGGATTTTATGTATTTTGTACTTTTCAAAGTGCTATCACATCTGTGATCTCTATCTGATAGGTAGAGCAGATATTATATTCCAGTAGCAGAAACCCATATAATTTTTACAGGCAGATTTTCTAAGTATACGTGTCCATGCCACTAAATCTGTATGCTTCTACGGTGCTAATCTGCTCAAATGCCTCTTGGCCTGAATTCAGTGTAGTCCTTAATTTTTTTCTATTCTGCTCCCCAATCTGGCCCCTTGGTCATCTTTTACCCCCTCTGCCTCTCACCTTAGCCTCTTGCTCCTTTTCTGACCTTCATTCACTTTCAGTGTGCTCTGCTGGTAAGGTCTACCTGCTATGAGTCCAATATGTCCTAGCCTCTTAACTTTCCTCCCTTTCATTTATTTAAGTGATCTTTCAATTTGCTCTGCCTGATAGGAACCATTTGCTTTGAGCACTACTATCCCTTTTGTTGTTGAGTCATGTCAGAGTCTTCATGACTCTTTGAACCATAGCTATTCATGGGGTTTTCTTGGGAAGGATACTGGAGTAGTTTTGCCATTTCCTTCTCCATTGGATCCTTTTGTCAGGTATTCAGAGGTCAAGTGACTTGCTCAGGGTCACACAGCTAGGAAGTGTCTGAGGAGGGATTTGAACTTGGGTCTTCCTAACTCCAGGCCCATTACTTCATTCCCTTTATACTACCTTTACCCTCCTCTCCTTTCATTACCTCACTAGTCATTTACTACCTTTATCACCTAAGGCAAAGCACTTATTTAGCTACTCTGGACTTCATTTTGTTCATCTGTAAAAGAAAAAGTTAGACTAGTGACCAGTGAAGTGTTCCTCCCAGTTCCAGAGTCTGTGACCCTATATGTCAAATCAGACATTGTAGTATAAATCTTGAAGAAATGTAAATATCTTATGCTTCACTGATTGGAAGGGAGGATGTTATATTACCAAGTGATGGAGTGGTGGTTTCTTTCTTAATTGTGTGCTTCTTCAGGCACAGTAAACTCTTTAAAGGCTTTTCTGGTAACAGGGAAAAAGCTAAAACTGAACATGAGCCAGTGTCCACAGAAAAAATACAAGAGCAAAGCCTCATCCCCCTACAATTGAAAGTTAATTGGAAGAAAACCAAAATTTGAGAAGACACCTGTTTTCAGAGTCATTCTTGTGAAGTGAATCTAAAATTTCTTATATCTTCATATTTGCGTGTCCTTCTTGGTAACTTGTTCATCTCTTTTGTCTGTATATAACATTGCTGCTCTTCCCCTTCCCATTTTGCAATCATGTTCAACAGTTTTGCAAGACCTTGCTATAAGTTCTTTCTGTCAATTGCCCTAGGCCAGGTCAGACTATCCCTCTTCTAACATCAGGCAGCTCTGCCTCCTTTCTTCACCTTAGCCCAATTTTGCTGTTATATTCTTTCTTGAATCTCTGTAAAAGCTTCTGTAGCCTAAATTTCAAGTATCTCCTATTTATAACTTTGTTCCTGTGGAACTAACTGCCTTTGTTACGTTGTTTCACTTACTGTCTTATTTTCATGAAACAAATGATCAAATGAACAACGTTAGAAAGATTGTGCCTGTATTATCTTCAAGTGTTCACGCACAGAGTAAGGAGTTATAGCAACCAACCAAGTAAATAATACGGCTCCCTCCCCTTGGGTAGGTGCCTTGAGAGAGTGAACACCTAGCGATTCAGAGATCAAGACAACTTCTCCCTTCTTTTGCCTTCTAACGTAACTCTTGACCTTACTCTCAAGGGAGTGGAAGAGCTCTTCTAGCTGTGCCACCACAACTCCTCATTCCCTTGACACCCACTATAGCTTTTCAGAATTATGCAGTGATTCCTGCCAGCCTAAACATGCACATCTTCTATACATCAGCTTTTATTCTTTATCCCAGTTAATCCTATCTACTTACTGTTTTACAGAATGCAAATACCTTACCTCCTTCAAAACTGGCTTCTCCAAAAAGACCTTTCCAAAGTAATTCCAAACCTCTTTAAACAACATTTGTAAACTATTCTTACTTTCTCTTCCCACCCTAGTCTAGACTTTCCCTCAGCTAAAATAATCTCTACAATGTGTTGATTATGTACATGTTTATGCAATTATCACGGGGTTTAGATAGTCACTTGATTTTTCATATATGTGTTAATCACAACAAATTTTTATACTCGTGGGTTTTCCCTACCCAGCATATTTTGAGACAGCCTTTCCCTATGTATTTACCAAATACAATCTAATTATTTGATATAAAGGTCAAATCCCATATAACAAAGGGATTTCCAAACACCAAGCAATGATCCATATGTTGGAACAGTCGTGGGTAGATTGAAATTCTCTTGCTGTGCTAGAATCTTATGATAACCTAGGTATGTAGTAGTGAAATTTAAACTTCAGCAAAGTAGCTTCAACCAATATAAACCCCTTTATCCCAAGTTCCATTACAAAGTAATGTTCTGTAAAAACTTTCTACACCATGATATATGGATTGTGATCATCCTGTTTGTTGTTCAGGATTGTTTTTCTTGCAGATTCCTTGTAGCAAATTCTACAAATACTTTGTTGAGTGTGTAGCCATGAATAGGCATTTCATAAATTGCATGTGTTAAGCTAATTTAAAGGATCTGGGTTTCTTCAGTAGTTCCTACCTTAACAACATCAATTGTAACACTTCTATATCTTACTAAATGATATTGAGTGTGGAGAAAAAATTTACCACCTTGTGGCTAGTCTAATAAACTTCTTTATTCTTAGCTAGGCTGATTCTTTAGGGCCAGACAACAAAATCTGTGCCTGTCTATAGACATATCCTTTCCAACTTGATAGGACCTGTCATAATTTGCATTCTGCTGTTTTACTCTTTGATATCCAACCCCCCATGCTACTCTGAAGCATCAGAGTAGGACTTTGGGAAGGGTAAAGTATTTAAGAAAAAAATTATACAAATTATTTGTCAATTATTTGATCAGTAGATATTTCTTAAGTGCCCAGTATGTGCCAGACACCTTGCTAAGTGTTAGGCATACAAAGAAAGGCAAAAATAGGGGCAAACATTTAAATGGGAAAGACAGCATATGCAATTACAAGTTTATCAAGCTAGCAGTTGACAAATATTTATTATGCTCCTGCTCTGAGCTACTTACTGGAGATACCAATAAAGAGAATGAAGTAATCCCTATTTGATTTGAGCTTATTTTCTAAAGGAGGCAATAGCAAGTTCATATAAAAATTTATACAACAAAAAAAGGAGAGGTTTCTGTCATAAATAAAAAAGTATCACATAAATATATTAAATATACAAAGTAGTTAAATAGAAGATAAAATTTGAGAAAAAAGATAATGGTGTCTATTTTTATTTAAAGCAAAGGAATATATGTCATCTCAAACTTTTCCAAATTTGGAATGCTATTTGAAGTTTTGGTTTCTAGATATCAAAAACTGAGAGGAAGGCAAATTGTTGTGAGAAATCCACAGTCAATTACCCTCTAATTTTAGATTCATAGAAGTGTAGCCCAAATGCATGTTATTATGAACAGCATGAACATGAAAACTAAGAACGTTGGACCAAACCCCTTTATGTCCCATTTGACAACTATGTCACAATGCATGGATCATTTATGTAGGTATTTGGGACTACTAAAATAAAAATAAAACAGTTCTTCACTATCTTAAGACTTACATTCAACTAGAGGAATCCAAGATATAGACAAAGAACTAAATACAAGGTAATTGGAGTATGTAGAGAGTATTAACAACTGAGCAAAAGAGAAAGCCTTCCAGAGGAGATGGCACCCAAGCTGAGCCTTTAAGGAAAAACAAAGATTCTAAGAAATTGTTTTAAGGAGAGGCCATGTTCTAGGCCTAGGAGGCAGAATGTCCAGCTGCCAGGAGGAAGACGGAGTGTTGACTTGAAGGACCAGCTAGCAGGCCAGTTGGACTAGAGCAGAAAAGCAATAGAAAGCTACTGGGCCTCTTAGCAAAAGAAGATGCTTTTTTTCCTTTTTCTTTTTTTTTTAGTATTTTTCCATGGTTACATGATTCATGTTCTCTCCCTTCCTTCTTCTATCTCCTCTCCCAGAGCTGACAAGCAATTCCACTGGGTTATACATGTATTATCACTCAATACCTATTTCCATATTATTCATTTCTGTAACAGTAATCTTTTAAAACCAAAACCCTAAATACTATGCCCTTATAAACAAGTGCTAAATCATGTTTTTCTTCTGCTTTTTTTCCCCACAGTTCTTTCTTCCCTTTTTTTTAACCCTTACCTTCCATCTTAGAATCAATATTGCATATTGGTTCAGAAGAGTGATAAGGGTTAGGCAGTGGGGGTTAAGTAACTTGCCCAGGGTCACACAGCTAGGAAGTATCAGCTAGGAAGTATCAGCTAGGAAGCCAGACTTGCACCCAGGACCTCTGATCTGCCCAACTGCCCCCTCCCACAGTTCTTTCTCTCGATATGGATAGTATTCTTTCTCCTAAGTCCCTCTGGATTGTCCTGGATCATTGCACTGCTATAAGTAGCAAAGTCTATCATATTAGATTGTCCCACAACACTTCAGTTATTATGTACAATGTTCTCCTGGTTCTGCTCATTTCACTTTGCATCATTTCATGGAGATCTTCCCAGTTTTTATAGAAATCCTCCAATTCATTCCTTATAGCACAATAGTATTCCATCACCATTATATACCACAATTTTTTCAGCCATTCCCCAATCAAGGGACACCCCCTCATTTTCCAGTCTTTTGCCCCCACAAAGAGCACAGCTATAAATATTTTTGTGCCAACTTTTTAAAAATCGATTTGGGGTACAAACTTAGTAGAGGTATAGCTGGATCAAAGGGCCTGCATTCTTTTAAAGTCCTTTGGGCTTGATTCCAAATTGCCTTCCAGAATGGTTGGATCAATTCACAACTCACCAGCAATGCATGTGTCCCAATTTTGCCACATTCCCTCCAACATTTATTATTTTCCTTTACTATCATATTGGCTAATCTACTAGGTGTAATGTAGTACCTCAGAATTGTTTTGATTTGCATGTCTCTAATCAGGAGGGATTTAGAACACTTTTTCATGTGATTATTGATAGTTTTGATTTCTTCATCTGAAAACTGCCTATTCATATCCCTTGACCATTTGTCAATTGGGAAATGGCTTGATTTCTTGTACATTTGACTTAGTTCCTTATATATATATATATATATATTATTATTATTATTATATATATATATAAAGGTCTAATTTACCTTTGACAGAGTTTTGTTATAAAAATTTTTTTCCCAGTTTATTGCTTCCCTTCTAATTTTGGTTTTGTTTGTATAAAACCTTTTTAATTTACTATAATCAAAATTATTCATTTTAGATCTTGTAATGTTCTCTATCTCTTGCTCAATCTTAAGTTCTTTCCTTTCCCATAGATCTGACAGGTATTCTATGTATATAATTATTCTGTGTTCTCCTAATTTACTTGTAATTTCTCTCTTTATATTTAAGTCACCCGTTTTGAATTTATCTTGGTATAAGGTATGAGATGTTGATCTAAACATTTTTCCCACACTTTTCCAATTTTCCCAGCAGTTTTTGCCCCAAAAGCTGCGATCTTTGGATTTATCAGACACTCGCTTACTGAGGTCATTTACCCCAGGTCGATTCCATTGATAAACCCTTCTATCTCTTAGGCTGTGTCATATTGTTTTGATGATCACTGCTTTATAATACAATTTAAGTTCTGGTACTGCTAAACCAAGAAAGTGCTTTTAGATTACTTTAGGAGACATGATGTTTGCCTTTCTTCGTATCCCCAGTGTTAAGCACACACTTCTTGGAACACATTAAGTGCTTAATAAAGACTTGTTGGTATTAAAGAGGAGAGATTGAAAGCAGGGAAGTACAGTTAAGTCTGTTATACTAGTTCCATGTGAAAAATGTTGAGGAGTACCAAAGGACAGAAAGTTAATGAAAGAATTTGGAACTCAATTTTTTTTTAACCCTTACCTTCTGACTTGGAATTGGTTCCAAGGCAGAAGAGTGGTAAGGGCCAGGCAATGGGGGTTAAGTGACTTTCCCAGGGTCACACAGCTAGGAAGTGTCTGGGGTCTGATTTGAACCCAGGATCTCCTGTCTCTGAGCTTGACTCAATTCACTGAGCCACTTAACTGCCCCAAAGCTCAGTTTTTTTTTAAAATTAATGCTAAAAAGATTTTTATGTAATTAGAAAATATTTAATGAAATAAAAAATAATGAAAAATTAAATTAAAAATTTTTAAAGCAAGGAGGACCTCAATTAGTATGGTGATTGTATGAGTAGAGTGAGAGGATAGACACAAAATATATTATAGAAATAATTTTGACAAGTTTTACCAACTAGTTGATTAGGAGGGGAAAAGAACAGGGAAGAATCAAGGATGGCTCCAAGGTTAGAAAGCTGTGTTACTAGAAAAGTAATTGTGCTCTTACCAGAAATACAGAAACAGAAGTTTGGGAAGAAGGGGATGGAAGTTCATAGTATCATAGATGTAGAGCTAGCAGGGATCTTAGTGGTCCTCTAGTTCAACTCGCTCACTTTACAGATGAGGAAACTGAGATCTCCAGAGGGTAAGGGGGTTTTGCAGAGTTACTAAGAGTAACAGAGCTTGGCTTTGCAGCTAAATTCTCAGTTCCACATGTCATTATTGAGACTTAGAAGAGGTATGTTTTAGACGAATGTACACTAAGAATTAAAACAAAATAGTCAAATAGAGTAAAACTACCTAAACATGCATGTAGTGGAACTTTGTTCCATTTTTATCTTTTCCAGCGTCTTTCTTATCCCATTGCCTCCCCATGATGTGAAGGTGACCCTGGCTTATGTAAGACTGCCTGTGCAGCACCATTTCTAGCAAGGCCTACTACACTAGAAAGGTTTCAGATACAGACCCATGGGAGTGGACCTACAGGTCAGATATCTAATGACCATTTCAGCGGAATTCAGAGAGCCTCGTTACAAACACAATCAAGTGATATTTTGTGTGTAGGTTTTATTTTATAATGAGTCTTGGGGTATATAGTAGCTAAGTATGAGGGATTATGATCTAAAATAGTGAAGATCATTGAAATTACAGACCCTTTGAAGTAAGAAGGAATTTATGGAGCTCATTAGATTAACACATTGTATATGATAAAAAGAGAGAATGCTTTGGAAAATAAGGAGCTATAATTTTATGAGAATATGCACTATCTCCAAAGCAAGTTACTGCCACTCTATATAAGTTAAATTTTGATAGGTACTATAACCAAAAATAAAAGTTCATCCACTTTTGGCTAATCTGAGCCTCTCTGAGGACAAATAGTCTGCTGCTTAGACATAGACTGAAATCTCATCATTGGAAACACTTGAAGCCTTCCTGACTGGCAGGATCTGCTAGAGCTAGCATTCTGCTAGTCTTTAAGAAGCCAGTTGCAACAAAAAGATATTGAAGTAGAATTTAGTGGAGTATTTTTAGATATGGTCCAAATAAACTAATAGTAAATACAAATTAATATAAACTTGTTAATATGAAAAATACGATTGGTGTTAAGAAAAACTAGGATCTTTGAGTTCTTTAATCATGATATCAAGATTCTAATGGTTCTCATGGTTCTAACCCAATGTTGCCATTCTCATACTCTGGTGAGGCTGTGCAGTTTGGGTCTCATTTCTTGTTCAAGGAAAATGACTGTGCTAGAGTCATAGACTAACTATTGTGCTGCATGTAGTTAGTCATAAAGGAGACAGCAGTGAGAGACTAGTGCAAATCTGTCACCACTCACTGAAAAACAGCTCAAAAGATATGCCTTCCTAATGGGAGGAATTTCTTCATATATGAATAATAACTGAAAAGGCAGCTGAGATTAGCTATACCTTATATATATATATATATATATATATATATATATATATATATCTTAGAGGGTTTTTACAAACAAACAGCACTACTTTTCAACTTTTATCTTCCTCCCCCATTTCAACCATTTAGCCTCCCTGGAGGTGATTTTAGTCATGGAACCCAAAACAGGATTCAGAAATCTGAAGGAAGAGAACAAAGGTCATTTTAAAATAACACTTCCACTTTTAACTATATTTCACTGCCCATTGGCAAAAATAGCAGTTCTGTTTAATCTAGAACTCCTACAAAATCAGAGTTGATTTCTAGCACTATATTAGAATTTCAATACAGCAAAATTGATGTCCACTGTGAAGTATGTGGTAATGGAATGATGCCAAAAATAAAATTTGTTTTAGTGAGGGGAAATAATTACACATTACATTTTCCTTATCATTGATTCTGCTATTCCTTTCTGTTAAAGCAGACAAAAAAGGATTGGCTTTATATGTTTCTGTGGCTGTTCCCATCTCTACAACACTCTTAAATGTCCTCTTACCTTCTTGACAATTAGGACTTTGTCTCTTATTTCATCTCCAACTTCCCATAACTATGTACAAAGAAGTTCTGTAAATTTTGATACAGCATCTAATGCTGGAATGAGAAGTTGTAATTAATTCTCTTCTCTAGTTCTGCCTCTTCTGGCTCTTTCAGGAGGTCCTGTGCTAAGAGTGGGAGGAAGCACTATCATACTCCACAATTGATCATGAATGTAGTGAAAAGCAAGCTAAACCCTTCTTTCTGGAGTACTGAATGTGGTTCTACCTTTATTTACTTTTGGTGAGCAGAACAAGAAGACTTAAGCTAAAGCTAGGGGAGAGTAGTAGCTAAGGATTATTTGCAATTTTGAGGTATAATGTTTCCAGGAAAACAAGTCACTGATATTTTTCTCCTTTTTTTTTCCTCTTTCAGATTGATTCATGGTGCAAAGATAATAGCTATGTGATTGCTGGTTATTATCAAGCTAATGAACGTATAAAAGACGCCAGGTATGACCATGCAAAATCTTTGTTAATACTTTGTAATCTACCAAGAAACATCATTTAGGAGGACTAATTCTTGATAAATTCTTTGGGAGTTTTTGGTAGTTCCAAGATGTGAAATCTGTATTATCAAAGATTTTTCTTTTAATCAATAAAACAGTTGAGTTCTCAGTTATTTACATTAATGCTGGTCACATGGACAATTAAAAAGAATTCCTAAAAGTAATTTATATTTGACTTTGGAATCCTCTTTTGTATTGGATTTTAACATGAGTGTCTCATGGTTAGGAAATGCATTTTAGTCAACCCATGAACTTGGAGCAGAAAGTTTCTCCCAGTACACCTCTTTTCTGTTCTCTATTGTAAGCTAAGTATACTTTGGAACAGAGCACTCTGAAAGGATGTCATCCCTTAAATGGGTCCAAAAAATATATATGTTGTTTTATTTTTTTAATTGAGAGAATTTGGGGGCTCTTAATCTGTTGGACATTTGTGGGGAGCAGGGGGGTTCTGCTGCTTTCTTTGTAAGCACATCTCCTAGTTGTTCCTTGTTTCTTTCTTTAAGCTTGGCATGAAAGGCAAAGTCAAGAACTTTACCCCACACCATTGCTAATGAAGTTTGTATATCCAGTAACAATGGATAAAGTTGTCATCATCATCAACGTCCCCCCCACCCCACCCCCCGTCAGATTGAGTAGAATTAACTTTTTTCTAAATTAATATGTTTAATTCAAATTTTTCCCATGAAGGTAAAAGCTAATAACATGCTTCAGTTTCAAAGGTCTGGAATTGAAACACCCTATACGAGTGATTAAGATGGGGTTATTGGTTCATTAATAGTTTAGATTATACCAATAATTTGTCCCTGAGCTTTTAATTTATAAAAACTAACAAAGTATGGAAAAGTACTTCAGAGATTTATACATTTTTATTCTAAATGGTTACCTTGAAATAGATAATTTAAGGGAGGCAAAATAATCCCAAAAAATGTTATTAAAAATATTTTCTCCTATTAAAAAGCATTTGCTCCTAGTGACCAATACAACCACTTGAAAACTGTTTAAACTACCCCTTTTTTCCATGGATGCCATGTCTTAGCTTTCAGCTGATCTCTGTCACTGTTCTCTCACAGACTTTTTAGATTGCTCTTCTCTCTTTTCTATCTAAAAACCTTTTACCTGCTTTTTTGTCTTGATCCTTATTCCCTGCTAGAGTTCATCCCATTTTCACTATTTGACAATACTACTGTTACTACTACTTCTAATACTACTAATATTAATACTAATAATAACTAGTATTAGGTAGTGCTTTAAGATTTGCAAAGTACTTTATAACTATTAACTCATTTTATCTTCACAACAACCTTAAGAGATAGGGGCTGTGATCCCATTTTGCAGATGAGGAAACTGAGGCAGATAGATGTTGAGTGACTTGGCCAAGGCCATACAGTTTGTGAGTATCTGGGGCTGGATTGGAATTCAAGTCTTCCTGAGTTTAGGTCTAGAGCTGTACAACTACTGCTCCACCAAGCTACTTTGATGACTTTTAAATATAAATGACCAAATGTGATCTTTTACCCGCTTTCTAGATCCATGGTCCCATTTTTCCAGGAGTACACTACATATATATTAAATGCTTAGTAAATGTGTATTGAATGAATGAGCCTATGTATTATCATCAACTCTGGGATGTCCCAGCAACACTTAAAATCTAACATGAAAATTGACCTCATTATCACTTTGCTTATCCTCCTCCCATTTTTTTTAAGTTCCTTTCACACTTCCCCTATAGTTTGCATTCCCTCAGCCCTGAAACCTTGGAATTGTTTGAGATTGCTGTCCTTCTCTTTATCATCCCAGCACTGCTGGCTCTCCCTCAGAAGTGTCTCTCAGATTCAATTTTTCTTTTCCATTTCCCAAAAGTAAATGAATACAATTTTTAAAATTTGGCTCAGGTCAAAAATATTTTACTCATGCTTTTACTAGCCTATTTCAATTCCTATTTTTATTGTCATGTCAGTTTTTAACAGCCATAGCACACACTAACTAGAAATGATTTGGTTTTTCTTCTCTAGTCCAAATCAGGTTGCTGAGAAGGTAGCTTCCAGAATCGCTGAGGGCTTCAATGACACCGCGCTCATCATGGTATAAAACATTTGATTATCTTTTTTTTTCCCTGGAGTTAATGGGGTTAATATTAAACCTTTGGTTTACATCTAGCTTTGTTGTTTGGCACAAGGCCCCACTTCTCTTTTCTGAAGGCAATTTCAATAGTTTTTCTTCACTTAAACACCAGATTCCTCATCTTTTCCTACCATGAAGTTGTATTACCAAGAGCAGTGGAAGTTCTCTCTAGACAGAAAAATCCTCCAAAAGAGAACAGGCAATATAGTGTGTTGCCCAGGAAAGGCAAAAGAAGGCATGATTTGGGGAAACCTGTGACAAAGCAAACATCACCAGAATAACCAGACTTCATCAAGAGACTTGTTTGGCAGTTCTGATTTTAAAGGAGAATTGCTGTGCTTGACAATAACATAGAAATAACATAGTAACAGAAATCCTCATCCCAAAAAAATGCTTTCATTCATGTAAATATTTTCTGCCTAGTAGACAGTTTATCTTGGGAAGGATTATGTTGCACGTCCACATGTCAGATACTCAGCATCAGCATCTTTTAGGAGGAATATTTTTGCCTTCAGTCATTGTTTACACTGCCACTTTATGAGATATTAAGAGATAGCAGAAGATTTATCGAAAGACGACAGCTACTTTCTAGATACCCAGTTCTGAATGTTTGTTCACAATAGTATTTTTATTCTTGTACCTTAGGTAGACAACACAAAGTTTACAATGGAGTGCATAGAACCTACCATTCATGTGTATGAGCATCATGAAAACAAATGGAGGTGCAGAGATCCACACTAGTGAGTTCTTGATGTTACTTTATTTATAAGTTATTTTTAGACTGTATGGTATGATTCAGCATGTTTTCCACTCTGTCCATATAAATTTCAAGGTTTCCTAATTCCCAGAATGAGAAAAATGTATTGGAAAGAGCTCTGATCGAAGATCTTGGGTCAAGTCTCATTTCTGACACCAGCACTAACTAGCTACTTAATGAGAGCCACTTCACATTATTTCATGTCTTGCATTCCCCCAGGCTGTAATACCTACCCTACCTGCCTTCCAGATTTGTTTCATAGAAAATGCTTTGTAAACCTGAAAGCAGTCTATAAATGTGAGGAGCTACTGGAATGTAGGTGGGTTTTTTATACTCTCCCACCCACATATCATCCTCCTGTTTCCATTTACAAAATCTTCTGACATTATTGATATAAGATAGTGTTTGTAGCTTTAGCCTTCTCATTTCAACACTTCTGAGGAGTCTCTTTTGCTCACTATTATCATTTGGGTTTTTTCACTCATCATTGGTTGAGCGATTTCTTTTCAACAGTCATCTTAATTAGGAGCATCACATAGCCCAGAACAGTTCCAAGTACAGCCCAAACCAGAATAAAATGTCATTGGGAAATAGTTAATGAAATTTTTTAAATATGATAAATCCTGCATAATGTTAATTTGTGGTTTTCTAAGTCACTTTGCACTCTCAGGGCTGTCTCTGGATCATTTAGTAGTCCCTGTTTCTGGTGGAGTCTGATCTTAAATCAACATTTTCACTTAAAATTTGTCAGCTCATTCTTTAAATCATCCATGTAGTATCTCTTTAATATTTGTTTACTATTCTTTACAATAAGCTTTTCAGAAGAAGGGTTTAACTTTTCTGCAGCCCTGTTTCTGTGGAATATCCTGTGTATTTTTTGTAATGTTTTGCTTGTAGCTGTTTTTCCCCATGCCCCTTAACTGAAAGAGTCAATGAAGTTTATTTTCATTTTGAAAAGACTATTAATTCCAAATTGTTTGACCTTGTAGTGACTATTGTGAAGACTGGCCAGAAGCCCAGAGAATCTCAGCATCTCTCTTGGACAGCAGGTCTTATGAAACCCTTGTGGATTTTGATAACCACCTGGACGACATCCGAAATGATTGGACAAATCCAGAGATCAATAAAGCTGTTCTACACCTATGTTAGGGAGGGATTCCACTGACTGATTTATGGGCATTTCCACTACACTGAAGAGGAAAAAAGAAATATTTTTAAATGTAAATAGAATAATATCTCATACCTTGTGTGGAAAGGCAGCAGTTTTAAGAAATGGCATGTGGCTTCAAAGAGGCAATGTGTCTAAGCAGTTGTCTTTTTAAAACAAAGATCTCTAGAGGAGATACAGACTGTCAAGTCTAGTTATCCCTGTGGATTCTTTCCCAGTTGTATGTTGCTCTAACCTTCAAAATCAAAGCTATTTCTGCTTGTCCAAGATTGTTCCTATTAAATGATTTTAACTAACCTTTTATAATCTTGAGAGAATACTTTTTAAGACTTATGAACTATCTTTCCAAAAACAACAAATCTTATCCTTTAATGAATGTTTTGGGGAATTTTGAGTCCATACTATAAAATATAGTCTTAGAACGAGGTGTGAAAATCTACTATGGATACCCTAGTACCAAGCCACTACCCCACACAACTACTTATGCAAATTGGGCATCTCAGTTAGAGCAGTTGAGCATGTTTGGGATAGAAGACTATACTACTTAAAGCAATATTTACTCAAAAAGTCACAGTGGGAATAAAACTACTCTTAAAGTTGTGGGCAGAAACAAGGATTGTGTCCCAAGAACTCAGCTTAGAGCACAGCATTATAGCAATCAACCAGAAAGCTCTAAAATCCAGAAACAGTTGGAGACAACATGGCATTGTGCTAGGATTTGATGCAGTCTCTTTCTGGTTTTTGAAAAACATTAAGCATTCCTCACTTGCATGATCATCCAAATAATTCTAACAAATTTCTTCAAAATAATTGCCATTGCTTTTGTATTTAGAGCAAAAACTTCAGATCATAAATCTGAACGAGAAAATGAATGTATCTTTTTTATCAGTTTGGTGGTTTCTAACAAAATCTTACAAAAGGGATGGGAAACTTTATAGCACCATTGCATTTATTGTTCCTTTTTCTAGTACTTATTTTGTACAGTGTTCAATGTACTTTCCTATTGTCAGTCTCCTCTTACTACGTTGAGAAAACTTGTAACAGTTGACTGAACCTAATGATCTTTGAAAAGGGTTCACTTTATAGCATTCGGTATTTTACTCTAACCAGTAAAAAATCATTTGGACCATCATATTCAAGAAGCATGCTTTAGTCTATGACCTCTTAGGGTCATAGATTTAGACCTGGAGAGGACCTTAGGAAATTCCTCTAGTCCAAACCCTCATTTTTACAAATGAGGAAACTGAGGGCTCGGAAGGATAAGCTATTTGCCAAAGGTCACATGGGTATTAAGTGGCAAACACAGTTCCTTGGACCCCAAATCCAGTAATCTTGACCACACACCATGTTTTTGCAGATGTTATTTCCCTCTTCTTCCCTTTCCTCGGCTCTCAGCTTTTTCATTCCATAAAGAATAGCTTTCTATATAGGGTATTATGGTTATAGAGCCCTCTGTATTCATTATCTTATTTGAAACTTACAGGCACCTGTGAGGTCAGCTGAGCTGTTAACAGGACCTTCAATCTGTAAACGAAGAAATAGGCTCTTGGAGAGATTGTGTGATTTACCCACGCTCACACAGAGTTATTAAGTATAGCAGAGTTGGGACTCCAATCTGACCTCTGAACTCCTTGTCCAGTGTTCTTTCCATTACACCGTGCTACCTCTCTACAGCCATGAAATAAACCTATTTCATGTGAGGAACAAATATAAAAATTTCTGGACACAAAAGAGAGTTATATCAATGAACTTAATCTGCACTCAGATGCCAAGAATACCACAAGTGGGATATTTTAAATGAATCTGTTCCTGGTGGGTTTGTTTGTTTGTTTCAAAAAGGGGGCGGGGGGGGGGGGGGGGGAATCACCATATCAAACTTTGTTTTTTAGAAACTAGAATATGCTACAGGTCAAGGCTAAAAGGAATTGACAGAACTGTTTTGACCATTTTTGTTTTTACATAAGAATTAGTTTGAAGGCATGTAAAAAAAAACTAATGTGATGAGTATATTAATCTTTTTTCCAGAGGGTCCATATGTTTAAAGTTAAATAGAGAAAAGATAAAATACAAATATACAAAGAAGCAAAAACAATAAGAAGGTTTGACTTTACCCTATGAAGTTAGAAAAGGTAAATACTAAAGAGTTAGAGAGTTTATAGTGTCACTACCACCCTCAAATGGCCTAGAAAAAAATATATAACTTAATTGGAATTCAAGAAATTACCTTCTAGCAATTAGGAGTTTCCAAGAGTGAAATAAACATGTACAGGGAGGTAGTGTCTGGATGTTCAATCAGAGCAATTAATTGTCTGTTAGAACTACATAGATATCTATTCCCACCTCCCCCCAAGGGAAGGATGTCAGTAAATGATAGCTAGATATAGTCTAAGAGGAAAGAGCTCCAGGCTAGGACCCTAAAGCCCCAGGACCTCTCAACTAATTTTGTGATCTAGGACAAAGGCCTTCTAATAAACTGTCCCAAGCATTGAACTAGATGGCATGAGGTCTCTTCCATCTCTACCTCTCTGATTTTGTGAGGGCTCTGAGATCCCTTCTAACCTGGATCCTAACAGTTAAAATTGGTTCTGTTCAGAATATACCTCAGCACACCTCTAGTTGGGAAGTCTGCTGTTTTTCCTCTAAAATAATTTCCACTTATTTTGTCTTTTAAGGCTGCTTCCTCAGCTATTTCCTTTTATGTAATTAACTGATTTGACTTAAGAGTTTACTTTTCAGATAGATGAATGGTATCATGGAAAACTTTGTCTCCAGATGCTTTTTCTAAATTTATTACCTAAACTTTTTTTGTTTTTGCTCCTTTAAAAACAACTTATTTGCTTTTGAAAATGCAATCCCTTTGATTTGAGCTCCTGAAGTCCTAATCTCCTATAGCATCAGAACTGTTGCTATGGTAGCTTTTTGTGAAATTGGAGTAAAGAACAGGAAAAAAAATGGCAAAATTATATGGGTGGATAAAGAGATCCTCAGATGTTATTCATGATTTTAGGAAACGGAGTTGGCCTTAATACTAGATTTCCATTTTTATTAATTGACATTTCTAAGATCAGATCTTACTCCCTTGTAAGTACTAAAAAACATTTCAGTAAAAACAAAACTGGCAGAAAATGCTGCATATGTGACTCTTGCCAAATCCTCGTGTATGTGTGTATGTGTGTGAGTGTATTGTGATTTGTCAAAATCATTTCCCCTTTCAGAAGCCAAAGGATGCCTTTTTTTAATCCTCAAGATTTTTACTTATTCCTCCTTCAAACTTTGATTACTACTATGGAATATATATGAATGAAATGTAATCGAGCATTATTTCTTCGAAAGAGAGAATGAGCATATGGCATACTTGTTCTTTATATAATATGGTGAAAAGATAACTCATGGAGGGAGGCATTTTCATTATGCACACAGTGAAATACTGCTATAGGTAAAGTCAGCCTTACCATTGTCGATTAGTAAAATGTAGAACTACCAAGTAATTCTGTCATATGCTCCAGTCAGTATTTGGCATTGTCTTTAGCTACATTCCTTCAGAAGTAAAAGGGGACTATTTTAATCTGAGCCACGGACAAACAGTGCGGAGTACTTGGCATTATTCTGTAAGAAACCTTGGACTTGGACTTTTGTTAACATCTTGTAAATCGAAAATGTGCTTCTCAATACAGTAAATTACACCACTATTTATTTAACAAAACTGTATAACAATAAATAACTTTGTTCCCTTCATATGATTGATGAATTTGAATGTAATTACATTTTTAAAGCATTAGCTCCATATAAGAGGGGCTGCTCTCAAGAATCTTTCAATCACATTGGGAAGATAGTGAGAGAATTTAGAATTTGAATGGATTTAGTGTCTAAGACCCTGAGTTCAAATGTCACCTGTGCTTCATTTATTGCCTATGTGACCTTGGGCAGCTCATTTCCTTTTCCTGAGCCTCATTTGGAGGAAATGACTTCTAAGGCCTCTTGCAGTTTAAAACATTTGATTTCATTACTGAGCTATAGAGAAGGTGGGCATTGGACTGGCCTTGAAAGATAGCAGGGAGAACTGGCAGCAAAGACCTGGGGGCAAGAGTAAGCCTCTTGATTCAAGAGAAGGTGCCTGCCTAGAGCATGACACTTGGGATAGAGTAGCAATGAAATGGTTGGAGGAGTCATTTGGGTCCAGATGGAATCGTTTCCCTTGCTTCGGCTTCATTCACTTTTGCAGCTCTCCCCTTTGGTCTCCCCAGCCCCTGCTGACCAACCTAATCACCCGCTTTGTAGCAGCCATTGTTGGCCATTTACTCCTGAGGCCTTAGCTATGCTGTCAACTGAGAATGGTTGGGGGGATGAAGTCTAACAGCGGCTCACGTTTAGAGAAATGAATGGTTTCCACCCATTTTGTGTAGAAGGACCCCTTCAGAACAACAAACACATTTCATGGAGTGCCCCAATCTGCAGGATAAGAATACTATTTGTATTCTTTGAGCAATGGCCAAAAGCTGGAAATTCAAAAGCCCTTTTAAAGGGGTTGGCATTTAATCATCACATCATCCGTATACATTTGGAAAATAGTAACATATATACCAAGTGTTTATTGAGGCTATAGGAGATAGGCTTGCTTATTGATGAGTTCACGAAACTCCTACAATAATTCCACAGTTCCCAAGAGGACTGCTGGAGTGCGCTGAGGTGTACCAAGCACGTTCATTGCAAGGGCAGTGCTAAAATCCAGTACCAAAGGGGTTGGGCCAGGGAAGGCCTGTACTAGTCTCATTCTCAGACAATCTAAATATTCACCTGTTTGGAATGTTTCTTGTCTGGATTAATAGTCATAGTTTCTCTGAATTTCCAAGCGTTCCTGGATTTGTCCATTTTTTTTAACCCATATCTTTCATCTTGGAATCAATACTGTGTATAAGTTCCAAGGCACAAGAGCAGTAAGGCTCAGCTATGGGGGTTAAGGGACTTGTCACAAAGCTAGGAAAAGTCTGAGGCCATATTTGAACCCAGGACCTTCCATCTGGAGACATAATTCTCAAACCGAAGAACTACCTAGCTGCTCCTGCGTTCCTGGATTTAAGTCTGGAAGGGCCTTTAGAGCTTAGCTGAGGCAACTGGAGTACAATGGGCAGAATGCTGGGCATGGAGTCTGGACCCTGGACAAGCCACTTAACCTCTTCCTGCCTCAGCTTCCATAACAATAAAATGGAGGTGATAATAATAGAATTGACCTCCCAGGGTTGTTGGAAGGATCAAAAGAGTTAATACTTGTAAAGTGCTTAACACAGTGCCTAGCACATAAATAAATGCTAACTTATCTGGAATAACATCTTCATTTTGTAGTTGGAGACTCTGAGACCCTGTGAGAGGAAATGACTTTTCCAAGATGACCTTCCAAAAACCAGTAGAGACTGAGGTCACCTGGGGTCCCTCCTCAATTCATTCTGCCTAGGAGTTTGTGCACTGTGTGTGCATTGGCTTGGGTCAGAGGCGTTTTGTCCTCTAAATATAAAATGGGGATGAAAGTTGTGGCCAAGCTCAGGGACGGGATGGAGAAAGAAACTTATTCAAGAACTTTTTTTTTTCTGTCTTACTGAATTTTTTTTTATGTTTTTAAATATTTCCCAATTACATTTTAACCTGGTTCAGGGGCTCTTGGGATTGTCATGGGCCACATCAGCCCCCTGGGTTATGTGTTTGACATTTCTGCTCTGACTGAGTAAAAATTATATTCAAGAACAGTTTCAAGTGTGTGGCATTCCATGAAGTGAACCAGCCAGAATGTTAACCTAGACCCTCGGACTCCATCCAGAATTCTTTCCACTGTGCCACAGATGAAGTCAAGACTTGTTTGTTCTCGGGCACTAAATCTCTATTGCTAAATCTTAGGCTAGTGCAATGCTTGGGGGAGGTAAGCTGAGCTGAATTCAACTTGTTTCTTTAACCCAGAATACCTGGTTCTGCTTCTAGAACCCACTACCATTTACCTTGTGAACAAGTCAGTCAACAAACATTTATGAAACACTTGGTGCCAGACAATGGCCAAGCGCCTGGGATATAAAGGCAAAAACACTCTCCCTGCACTCGAGGAACTTACATTCTAATAGACTAGACAAGTAAAAGCTGTTCGTGTAAGATATATAGGGTGTAAATGAGGGTGATTGCTAAGGGAAGCCCTGAGAGGGGGAGGAAGGAGGGAAGAGCATTCCAAACAGGGGAGACTGCCTGGGAAAAGAGAACTAGGTGGCTTAGTGGATGGAATGCTAGGCCTGGAGATGGGGTTTGGGGTCCAAATCTGACCTCAGACACTTCCTAGCTATGTGACCCTGGGCAAGTCACTTAATCCCAATTGCTCAGCCCTTATCTTCTGCCTTAGACACAGAAGCTAAGAGTTAAAAAAAAATAAAAGACAGAGATGTAATGATGTCATGTTTAAAGAATGAGTAGCCTAATTAGTGTCCCCAGAATATAGAGTGCTTGGAAGAAAGTAAAATAAAATGTATGGAGCCTGGGAAAGCAGGAACGGGATAGGTCCAAGATTCACACTCAGTACTTTTTTTTTTTATTAAACCCTCACCTTCTGCCTTAGAATCAATACTGTGTATTGGCTCCAAGGCAGAAGAGTGGTAAGGGCTAGGCCATGGGGGTCAAGTGACTTGCCCAGATTCACACAGCTAGGAAGTGTCTGAGGCCATATTTGAACCCAGGACCTGTCATCTCTAGATCTAGCTCTCAATGCACTGAGCCACCCAGCTGCCCCCTACACTCAGTACTTCTGAATCTAAAAACTGGTACTCCCCACCAAACCCATTGCCTCTCATAGAGTACTTGTCATTTTCCAGACGCTTGATTTATTTACAGATCAGATTTTTTTATCTTAATGACATTCTCCTATCTAATTCAAGCTACCAATCCAAAAACCAAGAGAGCCTGGACGTCAGAGGTCCTGCCCAATTCAAGCTATATCCGAGGGCTCACAAAGTGTGTGCTGTGGGACACATCACTTGATCTTTTTCCTCTCCTCTTTCTTTGGCTATAAAATGGCTATAAAAGTATTGGTTCCACTCAGGAATATTCTGGAAAAGGGAAATGAGTTTAAAACATTTTCAAGTATAATCTTGTTATTAATATTTTTACTTTTAATTAAGTTAATTAATTAAAAGTTAAATAATGTAAAATCCCCGGTTGTAGGGCAATACTCCAAGAAAATACCGAATTGAATGGGAACAGTTCTTGCCAAGTACAGTGGTTGCCAGGGGCAACAAGGGGGATTTCAATTCAGACATCCCCCTTGCTACAGGGTGATATTATATCAGCCACTTAATTGCGTGTTCTATTGCATGCCTCTATTTTTCTTTGAAAGTTGTCTCCTCCGTTAGATGGTCATCCTTTGCTTCTTTTTGTATCCTCAGGAACGAGCACAATGCCTGGGACATAGTAGGCAATTAATGAATGTTTAATGATTAAGTGATTGATTTGCTAAGTATATAATTATATGTGTATGTATATTTTATATCTCGTATATATGTGTACCATATGTATAGTAGATAAATATAGCATATAAGAAATCTACTACAAACATGATCTCCTCCCTAGTCTGGCACCAATCTAGTCAAAAGATTCAAGAGTACTTGTAACACCCAAAGTGGCTATTAGTAACCATTACCAAGTTCTAGAGAAAAAGAGCTGTCTCCATTGCCCACTCGATGTACGTGTAGTGTTGATTTTATCAGCACAATGATCAGAATTATTATCATAATTCTAAGATCATAGACTTAGGGTTAAAAAGGACCATAGAAGCCACTGAGTCCAACCCCTTCATTTTATAGATGATGCATTAAGGCAATGTAAGAGCTGGAAAAAGTCTAAAAATGAGGAATGTCAAGGCTGGAAAAGAACTTAGAAAATTAGATGTTACTGGCAATGTATTTTACATGACTTCACATGTACTGCTTGCTTCCTCAAAGGAAGGGCCTGGAGGGAGGGAAAGAATTTGGAACTAAGAATTCTTTGAAAATGAGTGAATAAAAAGTGTTTTCTAAATAAGAAAGAAAAAGAAAATTAAATATTAGGCCTGAAAGGGACCTTCCATTCGTGTCTGAATATTTGTGATTCCATGGATCATAGCTTATCCATGGGGTTTTCCTGGCAAGGATACTGGGGTGGTTTGCCACTTCCTTCTCCAGTGGGTCTTTTTGTCAAGCAATCAGATGTGAAGTGACTTGGCCAGGGTCACAAACTAGGAAGTATCTGAAGCCAGATTTGAATTCAGATCTTCTTGATTCCAGACTTGGTGCTCTATCCACTGAGCCATCTAACTCTCTACTGGAAGGAACCTAAGAATTCATCTAGAAAACCCTATATGACATCCCCAGCTTCTTATTGAAGTCATTCAGGGATGGGAAGCTCATTACTACTGAATGTATTCCATTGCAGTTTTGAACAGTTCTAATCATTAGAAAGCTTTTCCTTATATGGATTAAACTTTTTTCTGTTATTCCTGGGTCCAACCGAGATAAGCATAATCCCTCTTCCACATGATAGCCCTTCAAAGTACTTAAAAGTAGCTATCATGTAATAAGGAAAAAGACTTGTACAAGAATATTCATAGCTGCACTCTTTGTGGTGGCAAAAAATTGGAAATCGAGGGGATGCCCTTCAATTGGGGAATGGCTGAACAAATTGTGGTATATGTTGGTGATGGAATACTATTGTGCTCAAAGGAATAATAAAGTGGAGGAATTCCAGGTGAACTGGAACGACCTCCAGGAAGTGATGCAGAGCGAGAGGAGCAGAACCAGGAGAACATTGTACACAGAGACTGATACGCTGTGGTACAATCAAATCCAGAGGGACTTATGAGAAAGAACACTACCCACATCCAGAGAAAGAACTGTGGGAGCAGAAATGCAGAAGAAAAACAACTGTTTGATCACACATGGTTTGATGGGGATATGATTGGGGATATAGACTCTAAATGATCACCCTTGTGCAAGTATCAGTAATATGGAAATAGATCTTGATCAATGACCAGTGGATTTGCTCATTGGCTATGGGGGGAGGGGGGGAGGGGTGGGAGAAGGGGAGGAAAAGAACATAAATCATGTAACCATGGAAAAATATTCTAAATTAATAAAATTTTTCAAATAAAAAAAGTAGCTATCATATCATCCCTACGTCTTCCCTTCTACAAGTTTATATTCCCTGGTCCCTTTAGCTGATCCCCAAATAGAATAATTTTAAGTCCCTTCACCAGCCTGCTCGTCCTTCCTTTGTGTATGCACTTTTGTCAACGTTTTTCTTAAAATATGATACACTGAATTAAACACAGTACTCCAGCTAAGAAACTATATTTTGCTGAAAGGTACCAGACAAAAAATTAGTACTGAAACTATACATATATGCACTTAATTCAACAGCATATAAATACTTAAATGAAATGTTAAGTGAGTTACAAAGAGAAATAAACAGTAAACTGTAATAGTGGGGGACTTCAATGTTTCTGTTTCCTACCTAGACAAATCTAGCTAAATAAATAAATAAATAAAAATAAGAACAAAGTTAAAGACCTGAACAGAGTTTTAGAAAAGTTAAATATCATGGTTCTCTGGAAAATATTAGGTGAGAACAGAAATGTTTGTTACATGTGTATTAAAAAATACACAGTACTGGGGGCAACTGGGTGGCTCAGTGGATTGAGAGCCAGGCCCAGAGATGGGAGGTCCTGGGTTCAAAACTGTCCTCAGACACTTCGTAACTGGGTGACCCTGGGCAAGTCACTTGACCCCCATTGCCTATCCCTTACCACTCTTCTGCCTTCTAAGACAGAAGGTAAGGGTTCTAAAAAAAAAAATACACAGTACTACATAAACATATTTATGTATGTAAATAAATTATAATCTGTATTTTTCAGCTTGTATATAAAAATTGATCATGAAAAATTGACTGAATTAGGGCACAAAAACCTCATAAACAAATGCAGAAAGGCAGATACTAAACTTATCCTTTATGGACCACAATTCAAGAAAATTATATTTAACAGAGATCCATTGATGAAATTGTCAAAATTAATTGAAGACAATTCAGGGATAAAACAAATAATGGAAATGATAAGTGATTTCATTTAAAGATAATAGCAATAATGAGATAACAAACAAAATTTTTGTGATACAACCAAAACAATCCTTAGAGGAAAATTTATATCACTAACATTTTAGTCAATTAAAAAAGAGAGAGAAAGAAGTCAATGATTTGGGGATGGACCTTTTTAAAAAAATTGAAAATCAGCAATTAAAAAAACTATTATATGTCAAAATACAAATCCTAAAAAAGAAAAATAAAATTAAAAGTGAAAAATGTAATAAAAAAATAAAATCAGGAGCTGGGTTTTTTCTTCATAAAATGAAATAGATAAGCTCATTAGCTAATTTGATTTTTTTTTTTTAAATAGAGCTGAGGCAGCTGGGTAGCTCAGTGGATAAAGAGCCAGACCTGGAGACAGGAGGTCCTGGGTTCAGACACTTTCTAGCTTTGTGACCCCAGGTAAGTCACTTAACCCCTGTTGCCTAGCCCTCTCTGCTCTTCTGCTTTGGAATCAATATTTAGAGTCAATTTTAAAACAGAGGTAAAAGTTTAAAAAAAAAAAAAGGAGAGAGAGAAAAATAGGGGGGGGGGAGAGAAAGAAAGAAAGAAAGAAAGAAAGAAAGAAAGAAAGAAAGAAAGAAAGAAAGAAAGAAAGAAAGAAAGAAAGAAAGAAAGAAAGAAAGAAAGAAAGAAAGAAAGAAAGAAAGAAAGAAAGAAAGAAAGAAAGAAAGAAAGAAAGAAAGAAAGAAAGAAAGAAAGAAAGAAAGAAAGAAAGAAAGAAAGAAAGAGAAAGAAAACCAA
Organism: Monodelphis domestica; assembly: GCF_027887165.1. Classification (NCBI taxonomy): domain Eukaryota; kingdom Metazoa; phylum Chordata; class Mammalia; order Didelphimorphia; family Didelphidae; genus Monodelphis; species Monodelphis domestica. Next base: position 700,278,047 of record NC_077227.1, on the reverse strand, counting down.
ATTGCCAAAAATTCTAAGGATAAATTCACAGCAAATCAAGAAATAAAGGAAATTATTAGGAACTATTTGCCCAATTATTTGACAATGAAATGGATAAAAATAATAATGACAACATTCATATAGACACTGTATTAAGCACTTTACAATAATTATCTCATTTGTTCCTCACAAGAACCCTGGTAAGTAGGTACTATTATTACCCCCATTTTACAATGAGGAAACTGAGGCAAACAGAGGGTAAGTAGCTTCTATAAAATTCCCAGGTTAACAGAACAATAACAAGAGGCCTTAAAATTACTCAATTTCAAAAAAGAAAAAGAAATTGAACAAGTCATAAATGAGCTCTCAAAGAAAAAACTATGGACTACTTGTATTTTATATCCAAAGTCTATCAAACACTATTATATACAGTTGTTATTTTTTTCCCATAGGAAAAGAAGAAATTCCTTTTATGATACAAATATGGCCTCAATGAGGGAAAATCAAAACAGGAATAAAACTAGAGGCCAATATCTCTAATGAATACTGGTACGATTTTTTAAAATGAAATATTAGCAAGGAGACTCTAGCAACATATCCCAAAAATTATACATGATAAGCAGGTTGGATTTAAACCAGGAATATAGGGGTAATACAATATTAAGAAATCTACAAGGACAGCTGACTATATATAGGAATAAAAATATCATTGTTATATCAATAGATATAGAAAAAACTTTTAAGAAGATAAAAGTTTCTATTTCTGTTGTTAAAAACACTAGAAAACTTGAGAATAAATAGATCTTTTGTTAATATAATTAGTATCGATCTTAAATCAAGATCTACAGCAAAACAAGGATGTCCATTTTCACTTTCACTATTTGATGTTATTGTTGTTCAGTTGAGTCTGACTTTGTGACCCCATTTGATGTTTTCACAGCAAAGATACTAGTGTGGTTTGCCATTTCCTTCTCCAACTCATTTTTCAAATGGAGAAACTGAGGCAAACAGGATTATGTGACTTGCTCAGGGTCATACAGCTAAAAGTGTCTGAGGCCAGATTCAAACTCAGGAAGATAAGTCTTCCTGACTCCAGGCCTGGTATTCTATCCACTGAGCCACCTAGCTATTTGACAATGTTCAAAATTCTGGCTATAGCAATCAAATAAGAAAAAAGTGAGGGAATAATTGCGAGCAAAAAAGGAAACTATTAAAATTAATATATAATAATTTCTGTATTGTATTTTATAAAATGTACTAATAATCACTAGAAGTAACAAAATAAAATGGTTAATCTACCTTGTTCAAATAGCTCACTCCTCCAGGCTCCCGACCCAGGAAAGAGAGCTAAACACAGAACTCCACCCAATTTTCTTCTGTCTACATCAGCACATAATGACAGGAAGTGAGTGGGCTCCTGGGCAATGTAGTTCAAAGGTACAAGATTTCCAATTACAAAAACAAAATTATCACTATGATGCAGATGATATAGTTTACTTAGAGAACCTTCGAGAGTCAACTAAAAAATTAATTGAAATGATTAATAACTGGAGCAGCTAGATAGAGGGCTGGATAGAGAGTCAGGCCTAAAGAGAGGAACTTCTGGGTTCAAATCTAGCCTCAGACACTGCCTAGCTAGTGAGTCTGGGCAAATCAATTGACCCCAGTTGCCTACTCCTTGTGGCTTTTCTGCCTTGGAAGCAATACGTAGTACAGTAGGAAAGGGTTTGTGGGGAGTGGGGAGAAGAAATGAATAGCAACTTCAGTGGAATAACAGAATATAGAATAAACCTACACAAATTATCAGCATTTCTGTATATTACCAATAAAACTCATCAGGGAAAGATGGAAAGAGAAATTACACTTAAAATAACTACAGAAAATATAAACTATATGGGTGTCTACCTGCCAAGATGCACATCAGAGCTATCTGAAATAAAACACTTCTTATACACTAATACATTATTGGTGGAGCTGTGAACTGAAACAGCTATTCTAGAGAACAATCTGGAATCACACCCAAAGAGCCATAAAGCTATGCATAGCCTTTGACCCAGCAATACCATTACTAGGTCTGTGTCCCAAAGAGATCAAAGAAAAAAGAAAGTATATAGATGTATTAAAACGTTTGTGGCAGCTCTTTTTGGGGTGGCCAAGAATTGGAAACTGAGGGGATGTCCATCAACGGGGATGGCTAAACAAGCTGTGGCATATGATTGAAATGAAATAGGATTATATCACAAAAAATGACAAACAGGATGATTTCAGAAAATACCTGAACCAACACAAGGTAAGTGAACAGAACCAGGAGAACAATGTATACAAGTAAGAGAAATATTGTACGGTGACCAACCAAGAAGGATTAAACTATTATCAGCAAGGTAAGGACACAAGATAGCCACCAGGAACCCAGGATGAAAAATGCTCTTCACAGCCAAAGAAGTCTGGCTGCAGATCTAAGTATACCATTTTTCACTTTATTTCCTTCATGAAATTTCCTTCTCATTGTATGTGTGATATGTGCCATCTGTCTCAGCAAGGGGAATATGAAAATTTGTATTGCATGACAGCATTGGTATGACCTGGATCAGATTATTTACCATCTCTGAGAGGGGGGAAGGAGGGAAGGAGAGAATTTCTATTTCAAAATGTCAGAACACAACACAATTGTTTAAAAGTGTTTCTACATGTAATTGAAACAATGTTTAGTTAAAAAACACTGCATATAGAAATAGAGACATCTAAATAATTTCAAAACTGTTCATTGTTCATGAGCAGGCTGAGCCAATGATTGTTTTAGCTCTTTAAGCAGCCACATTATACCATTTACTCGTATAATATTATAACATAATGTAATAACACTTATTAAGTGTCTACTGTATGCTGAATATATGCCTACTGACTCATATTGGGCTTGTCAAGAAGCCTCAAGGTATTTTTCTTTCTTTTTAACCCATTACCTTCCATCTTAGAATCAAATACTGTGTGTTGGTTCTAAGGCAGAAGAACTAGGCAATGGAGGTTAAGTGACTTGTCCAGGGTCACACAGCTAGGAAGTGTTTGAGGTCAGATTTGAGCCCAGAACCTCCAGTCTCTAGACCTAAGAGTCTTGGGGATAATGGTGCCTTTCAAATCACCGGACCTTTTTCTAGCCCAGTCCCCATAGCCATCACTGAGGGGAGAAATCATTGGGGAGAAAGGATCAGACTTCCTCATCACCACCAACAGCAACTCCATACTAAAGGCCACCATCAGGAGCATGAAGACAAGAGCCCATGGAGCCATAGCACTCTCCACTCACCCCAGCCCTGTGAATCTTAAAAACTGCTCAGACTGTACATTAGAAGATTTGGTTAAGCAAATTCCCCTATTGTAACAATGGAGGTACTTGGTCAGGAATGTATTGAGAACTTTAAAATTACTCCACCCTGCTCAGACAGTGCATTAGGGGAAGATAAAGTTGCAAATTCCTGATTGAACAATGAAAAGTCCCCAACTCATACTTATAGTGAAGCAAAAACCCTAAGCTAGGTGGCCTATTTTTAGATCTAATACAAAAGGGTGCTAAATACCTATGAAGGTTAAATTAATCACTAGAAGGTCAAGCAACTTACAAAAGGCACACTTAGCAAAAGAGATATGAAATACTCAGAAGATATAATATACCCAGAGAAGGTGAGAACTAAAGAGTGATGAGAACTAAGAATGGGCAGTCCTGGGGAAAAGAGTCTACTATGATTGGTAGATGTGAAAATTTAGGGAGGGGACATAAGAGAAAATTCTCTTTAAAAGGAGCTCTCTGAACTGAGTTCAGGGTTTTCAGGGTGGCAGGAGTTCAGAGGAGGGTCTCTGAACTCAGTTCAGGAGTTGAGGATTTCAGTGAAGGCCTGGAGCTTGCTTGAGACAATCTTGTGGTGAGTGATAAAGACTGACTCTCTCTCCCTTAAGGCTCTCCCAAATGGCCTAGGCCCTTTCTATTATTCTCTCTCTCTCTCTCTCTCTCTCTCTCTCTCTCTCTCTCTCTCTCTCTCTCTCTCTCTCTCTCTTCCCTTAATTCCTTCATTTGTATTAATTAAAATCTCCATAAATCCCAACTTACTTGGGTATTTTCATGTTTGGGAATTTTCCAATGGCGACCACTTATTTTTAATATAAATCAAGACACTAAAAATGATCTTTACAGTTTGGCCGAAACCGTTACAGTTTTGGCAATTCACAGTCTTGGAAAGCCACATTTTCGCAGTTACAGCCCCTCAAAGTTATCTTCCAGAGAGATGGAGCCTGTAGAAAAGGGTCTAGCCATTCCTGCCAATTGCCAGCCACAGGACAGACAAACCAACTTAGATGAAATAAGAGAACATGAGGGAGAAACAAGAGACAAGCTCCAAGGAAATCAAAACCCCCTCACCATTTTAACCCTGAGTCCCTGATGATAATAGCCAAGGACCCCAAGCCTAAGGGCCTTGGGAATATCAGGTCTTCCAACCCAGTGCCCTCAGCCATCATCCTAGGAAGCCACCCCCAGGGAGACAGAGTCTGGCAACTGCTCCTTACAAGGGCTGCAGCCACAGTCACTGAAGACCTAGAAAGGAAGGTTCTTGCCACGAAGGTTTTGGCATTGTTGAATGGTTCAAAATCAGAAACATGAGATTTTATTAGTGGTGGTATATGATGGGTATGGAATACTATCGTGCTGTAAGGAAAGATGAACAGGATGATTTCAGAAAGAACTGAAAAGACTTACGTGAACTGATGCAGAGTAAAATGAGCAGAACCAGGAAAGCACTGTACACAGTAACAGCAATACTGTGGAACCATCAACTGTTTGATGACTTTGTTACTAACAGTGATACAATGATCTAGGACAATTCTGAGGGACTTATGACAAAGAATGCTGTCCACCTCCAGAGGAAGAACTGTTGGGGTCGGAATGCAGATGAAAACAAATGATTTATCACCTGCTTATTTAGGTATATGTTTGGGGCGGGGCTGTCTTATAAGATTATTCACCTACAAAAGTGAATAATATGGAAATGTGTTTTGAGTGATAATGCATGTATAATGCAGATTGAATTATTTGTCAGCTCTGGGAGGGGGGAGGAAAGAAGGAAGGGAGAAAATATGGATCATATAACTTGGGAAAACATGAGGAAATTTGTCATTAAAAGAAAAAAGAAAAGATTTTATTAGTGGAAATAATCTGAAAGGAGAAACATTAACAGCTGCATCCCAGACCAGGGGACTTTTCCATCTGGCCTGAAGCTTCAACTTTCTGTGTGTATGTATCTTCCCCTTCAGAATGTGAGTTCCTAGAGAGCAAGGACAGCTTACTTTCTATTTGCATCTCCAGCATTTAACACAAGGCTTTAAATATAATGAGCACTCAGTAAATGTTTCGTTCATTCATCTATACCTCACCTTCTCGCTAGTCTATCATTTTCCTTTTCTTTTAAATCCTTTCCTTTTGTCTTAGAATCAATAACTAAGTACCCATTCTAAGGCAGAAAAGCAGTAAGGGCTAGGCAATTGGGATTAAGTGACTTGCCCAGGGTCACACAGATAGGAAGTTTCTGAAGTCACATTTGAACCCAAGTCCTTCTGACTCCTAGCCTGGTATTCTGTCCACTGTGCTACCTAGTGTAATGATGGGGAGTAGGACGAAAGAACCATTACGCTAGCTATCCCTAGTCTATCATTTTCTATCCTTTTTACAAGATTATTGTGAAAAGCCTTATCAAATGTCTTGCTGTAATATAAATATACTTTCTATGGCATGCTAACTATTGAAAAGGGGAAAATAGTTAAATCAACACCATCTCTCTTCCTTTTAATAAGAAATTCTAGAATTTTTACAGGAATTAATGTTAAGCCCATAGATATAGAGTTTGAAAATGTTTATTTATTTATTTCCACTTTTTTTTTTAACCTTTAGCTTCTGTCTTATAATTAATACTGTGTATTGGTTCCAAGGCAGAAGAGTGGTAAGGGCTGGGAAATGGAGGTTAAGTGACTTGCCCAGGGTCACACAGCTAGGAAGTGTCTGAGGTCAGATTTGAACCTAGGACCTCCCATCTCTAGGCCTGGCTCTCAATCCACTGTGCTACCCAGCTACTGCCTCAACTTCTTTTAAATTGGACATTTACTTGTCTACAATCCTAGAGGCCCTCTTATATAAGATCACAAACTGTGGTTCAACTTTGACATGTGGATGTTATTTTTATACTTATTTTTATATAAGTATTTTTTATTTTATATTATTTATATATATTTATTATTTTATGTAAGTGTTTTTATACTTATGCTTGTCAGGGCCTGATAACTTGAATTAGTAAAGAGAACCCAGGCATTCTCTTGCCATCTCCTGAATTATCTTGGGGTTGATCCCCTAGCACTCTTTTTCCGACTCTACTTTCTAGTCTAAGGATGTTTTCCATTGTGCCTTCCCTCTATGGTCCTTTATCATCAGCTCATGCATCCTGAGTGGAGTGTCCTGTCCCTTCTTTGATCTTCCTCTGGTCCCCAAAATAGCTTTAAAGCTCCCCTCCTCCCCCACGGGGAATAGCGGTGCCCTTGGGAATTTTTTCCCCAAAACTTTTGGTTTGTTTTCCTGTCCTTCACATTCTTCACCAGCCTCATCTTGTTCTGAGGCTTAGCAATCCCCATAGTCTTCTTTCAAGATTGTGACACTCTTTGGTGTTTCTCCTCTGTTAATTACTGTTGTTTGCATTTTTCTGTACACAACTTTTTAAAATACACACACACACAAACACACACACACACACACACTACAGTTTTTCTGCTAGATCACTTTATCATGGATAAACTTGGGGAAAAAAAGATAAGCAAGAAAACAATGAGATCCACAAGCTTTCCCTGCCTTTCCACTGCTGTTAGATTTTAAATAGTTTTGAGTGTTAAATAGTTGTAGATAAGAGAGTGGGAGCCATAAACTGTGATTATTAAAATGTTTGGGAGCAAGGGAAATATATATATATATATACATATATATATATATATCAATTATGACCGCTGAAATATGTTTTCTACTGTGTCTTGGTTTTATATATATATATTTATATATATATATATATATAAATTTATATAAATTTATATATATATATATATATAAATATATTTATATTTATATATATATAAGATGGTCGCCAGGGAATATATTCCCAATTTATGATTATGCCCAAGCCAACTGGGTTTTATAGAGAAATTTAATTTATAATACACTGATTAATCAATAGAAAAAGAGAGAAAGTAAGAAAGGAATAAGAATGAATAAATGAGTCAGTTGGTTTTATCACTCACCCAAGATCTCTCTAGGTAAGGCTTCTCATGCCAACCTCAGGCTCCACCTTCAAGAGAGCCTCTTTTCAAGAAATGTTTCCAGAGAATTCTCCTCCTTCACAGCCAGCCTTCTCTCCTGGTCCTCCCACAGAGCAACCTCCTCAGTCCTCCTTCAGAGCCACCTCACTCAGAGCAAAACCTCCTCCTTCTCTGTCCTCAGACCCCGCTATCTTTAAGGAAACTATCTAAGTTCCCTCCCCTCAGTTCTCACATCTACCAATCACTGTCCATGTGCCAATGGTGGCTCTAGTTTAACCCAGGACCGCCCAGAGGTCTGTGGCTTTGCACATGTCTGTTGAAGGTCATATTCTCAAATAATTAAATCTTGATCTTGCTGCAGCCCTTCCTAAATCCTGTTACTCTAAGTAGGGTGGAGATTGTATTTTCCAAGACCTGGTTCTGTCATTCCAAGTATCTCTATTGTATCAATTCTAAAATCAATCATGACTCAAAGAACTTCCTGTTCTATGCTTAAGCATAGGTCAAAACCCTTTCCATTGTTTAGCAAAAGGTTTCTGTCCTAAAGTAGTCTTAAGTAGGGAGGAGAAGGATCCTCCCATGCCAAGGGGTTTCACATTCCAATAGAGTTCTTACTATCAGTAGGAAATTTTTTCCAGTATGAAATTTCCCAATGGGGAAATTTCCAACATTCATAAGTCTAAGAAATGTTAAGGTTTACACTGCTAATGGTCATTCTTTAGAGTAAAAGTGTCTAAATTGGTGCTTTTCCTGTCTTAAAATAGGAACATGTTCTTCAAAGCCCAACCTAAAGGATACTTTCTCCACCAAACCTTCCCCTGATCACCCTTGTCAGTCACAGTATCCCCTTCTCCAAGCTCAAAAAGCACTTTGTGCTATGCATACTCATCCTAATGCACTTAGCATGTTGTTGTTCAGTCATTTTCAGTCATGTCTGGCTCTTTATGACTCCCTTTGGGGATTTCTTGGCAAAGATCCTGGAGTGGTTTGCCATTTCCTTATGTAGTGCATTTTACAGATAAGGAAACTGAGGCAGGCAGGATTAGGTGATTTTATGAGAGTCACATAGCTAGTAAGTGGTCATATTTGAGGCCAGATTGAACTCAGGTCTTCCTGACTCCAAGCCCAGCACTCTCTCCACTATGCCACCTAGCTGCCCCCAATATGTTCATCACAAAGTATATATTGTTGTTATGGATTTTAAAAACAAAAAAACAAAACCTTACTTTCTCTCTCTAAGACAGAAGAGCAAGAGCTAGACAAACAAGGTTAAGTGACTTGCCCAGGGTCACACCAGTAGGAGTTGTGGATTTTATTTTGGTTTTTTATTTGTCTTACTGGATTAAAGATCTATTAAGTGCTTACTCTGGACTAGGCAATCCAAAAGATAAAAGGTTAAGTCTGCCCTCAGGGAGCTTACTGTTGAGTTGGGTAATAAAACACCCACACAAATAACTTTTAATACACAGCATTACATGATAAAAACACTGGAAAGATGAAGAGAAGGGCTATTAAAGAAAGATTATTTCTGACATAGAGAGGAGAGATGTCACGAAGGGCTTCCTGGAGGAGGCGATATTTGATCTGGGGTCTCTTTCAATGTGATGTGACCTGCAGTCTATCTCTCCAATGGGAAAGTCATGTCAGGTAAATGGAAATAGGTGTCCTCCTCAAAGAAAACAAAGGAGAGGCTCAATTACATAAACTTGTTTGCTGTATTTATCAGTGAAGTTGAAACTCCTTTTTTCCCAGACAACATCACAAATGTGTTTCTTGGGGCAGAGGGAGTATCTCAGCCATATGTGATAATTCATACATATTGATTTTAGGTTGGTAGCTTATAGATCTGGAGCCTGACAGGTTATCTGTTAACCCTCTCATTTGACAAAGGTCAAAAGAACTCCAAGAAGTGAGTTCCAAGGGGGCAGCCAGGTGGCTCAGTGGATTAGAATGACAGGCCTGGAGATGAGAAGATCTGGGTTCAAAAGTGACCTCAAACACTTCCTAGCTGTGTGACCCCGGGCAAATGACTTAATCCCAGTTGCTTAGCCCTTGCCCTTCTGCCTTAGAAATCATACTTAGTGTTCTAAATCCCTCTTGATTAGAGAAATGCAAATCAAAACAACTCTGAGGTATCACCTCACACCTAGCAGATTGGCTAACATGACAGCAAAGGAAACTAATAAATGCTGGAGGGGATGTGGCAAAGTTGGGACATCAATGCATTGCTGGTGGAGTTGTGAATTGATCCAACCATTCTGGAGGGCAATTTGGAACTATGCCCAAAGGGTGATAAAAGACTGTCTGCCCTTTGATCCAGCCATAGCACTACTGGGCTTGTACCCCAAAGAGATAATAAGGAAAAAGACTTGTACAAGAATATTCATAGCTGCACTCTTTGTGGTAGCAAAAAATTGGAAAATGAGGGGATTCCCTTCAGTTGGGGAATTGCTGAACAAATTGTGGTATCTGTTGGTGATGGAATACTATTGTGCTCAAAGGAATAATAAACTGGAGGAATTCCATGGAGACTGGAACAACCTCCAGGAAGTGATGCAGAGCGAGAGGAGCAGAACCAGGAGAACATTGTACACAGAGACTGATACACTGTGGCACAATCAAATGTACAGACTTCTCCTTTAGTGGCAATGCAATGACCCAGGACAATTCTTAGAGACTTAGGAGAAAGAACGCTATCCACATCCAGAGGAAGAACTGTGAGAGCAGAAACACAGAAGAAAAACAACTGCTTGATCACACGGTTCAATTGGGGATATAGTTGGAGTTTTGGCATTAAAAAATCACTCTACTGCAAATATGAATAACATGGAAATAGGTTTTGAACAATGATACATGTATAGCCCAGTGGAACTGCTTGTTGGCTTTGGGAGGAGAAGGAAAGAAGGGGGGGAGGGGGGAGGTAATAATGAATCATGTAACCATGGAAAAATATTCTTAATAAAAAATAAAATTAAAATGCCTAGGAAATCTTAGCATTAATTCTGAAACGGGTTTAAAAAAAGAAGAGTTCCCTAAGTTTACCCTGGCAGGGGGCAGAATGGAGAACTGACCACCCGCCACTCTCAGTCTACTATATTTTCTGCCTCTTATGACAATATTCAAGTTGTAAAATTTGCCCTTGCCATTTCCCTAATAGAAATACTCCAGGTTCCCAAGGGAAGCTGAGGTTTTCTTTTCGTTTTAATTGTAACAGGCTATAAAGTTAAATTGCAGCCTGAGAACCATGCTCACATAAATGAAGGCAAGAAATTTGGCTTGGCCTTCATTTGTGGTCATCTTCTTCCAATCAGTGTCTTATGCTGGCTCCTGAAGATGGTACACTAAAGAAATATATTGTGGTCTGTTTAAGTCAAATCAACAAGTAATTATTTAAGGGCAGCTAGATGGCTCAGTAGAAAAAGAGCCAAGCCTAGATTGTGGAGTCAGGAGGTCCTGGGTTCAAATTTGACCTCAGACACTTCCTAGCTATGTGACTCTGAGCAAGTCCCTTTAACCCCAAACTGCCTAGCCCTCATCACTTTTCTGTCTTGGAACCAATACATAGTATGGAAGAATCAGTGCTTATAGGAAGATACCAGAGGAGAAAGACAGAGACAGAGAGAAATGCAAGCAAATGCCATTGCCAGTGCAGAGTGGGTCTATAAGATAAAGAAAAACTGAAAATTGTGAGATGATGACAAAGAAAAGTCAGTAAAATTATAAGAATGCGAGAAATCTCAGGCCCAGGATGGAGTCACTCTTTGGGGAGATCAAGTGGGCAAAGAAGATGAGAAGTATTCAGCAAGGTGAGAGGACACTTACATAAAGACCTTCACGGAGGGAAAACAGAAAAGGAAGAAGCGTTTGAGTGTTCTGCAAAGAGTTAGCCACCATCTCAAAGGCTTTTTGACTGGAAGAAACAGGAAGTTTTTAAAGGAAAGGACTCTGATGGAATTCAGGAAAAAGGGAGAAGGAAGATCACAATAAGAAATCTCCAAAAGCCAGAAGAGGACACTGATGGTTAAGACAAGAAAGTTCAAGGAGAGAAAGAAAATTTGGGCATGGTGGAGAAGGAGAAGTCTGAAAAGGAAATAGAACCCAAAGGAATCCAGGAAAAGGGAAAATGGGACGTGATGATCTTAACTGAATGGGAGAAGACCATGAGAGAGGACTAGAGAGGGGGAAAAAGAAGGTGACAACGCCTTACACACAGTAGACATTCTTTGGTGTTTGTTGTCCTTCATGTTGGCCTCTCTATGAGCTGGCAGTACTCAGAATCAGAGATAACATTCATGACTTTTTTTCCCTAAACCCTTACCTTGTGTATTAGAATCAAAATTAAGTATTGGTTCCAAGACAGACAGAAGAGCGGTAAGGGCTAAACAATGGGAGTTACGAGATATGCCCAGAGTCACACAGCTAGGAAGTGTCTGAGGTCACATTTGAACTCATGCCCTCCTGACTCCAGGTATGACACTATCCACTGTGCTATCTATCTGTCATTTATGACTTTTGCATTGGATTGGCTCTTAAAAGAGGATACTATATAACACCATCAAAAAGTAGGATTCCATAAAATTACATCCTTTTTAAGAACTAGAAGAGAACTTGAGAAATTCTCTCCTGCCACTATTGTTCTACAGAAGAGAACACTGGGGTCCAGAGACTTGAAGAAACTTGCCCAAGGCCACACAGTGAGTTGGAAGAAGAGCCAAGTTTTTTAAAAAGCTCAGATTTTCTGACTCCCAGAAGGCCTCCCACAATACTGCAGAAAGAATCACTTTCTGGAAATATCAATGTATTTAGTTCTATTTATTTCTAATTCTGTTGCTCAGAGATCCTCCAGGCTGCCTTCCACACTTCTTCTCCCATGCCTCCTATCCTCACAGCATCTTTGTCCTCCTCCAGCCTTTTGGGCTTCCCTTTATATGTTGTTCTCCCCTTCTGGAATGTAAGCTCCCGAGGGCAGCAACTGGCTTCTTTCTGTTTGATTTTTGTATTCCTGATGCCTAGCACAGTGCTTGGCACAGAGGAAGCAGTTAGGAAATGCCAGTTGACAGGCTGGCACTGTGCTCTCAGTCTGAAATTTTGAAAGACTATTGTTAATTGGATTTAGTTTTCATCAGAGCCATGACCAGGAGTATTTGCACTGGAGACATCAGGAAAGGTAGCTTCAGTTTCATGGTAGGGAGACAGAGACCCTGGAACATTGGGAAGGGATGGAGAGTTTCACCCCCATAAATCATATGATGGCTTCCAGGCTAATTCAGCAAGCATTTAATAGGTACAAGATGCTGGGGATACAAATCCATGATGAAAAACAGTCCCTAATCTCTAAGAACTTATATATTATCAAGAGGGTACGACACATAAACAAATAAGTTTGTCTAGAATAATTTGAAGTAGTGAGGAGGAACAGTGGATAGAGTTTTAAGCCTAGAGTTAGGAGGTTCTGGATTTAAATCTGGCCTAACTGTGTGAACCTGGACAAGTCACTTAATCTTGTTTGCCTCAGTTACCTCAGCTATCAAATGAGCCGGAAAAGAAAATGGCAAACCATTCCAGTATCTTTGCCAAGAAAACCCCAAATGGGGTCATGAAGAATACATGAAGATACAATTTAACAACAACAATAACAACAATTGGAAGTGGGAGCAGATATTAATGATGAGGGATATTGGGAGAAGTTCCTCCCATAGGAATTGGCACATGAAGTAAGCCTGGAAGTCATTTGAGGATCTTGAGAAGTGGTGATGAGGAGGGAATACATTCCAGGGTTGGGGAACAATTTATTCAAAAGAACGGAGGCCAGAGGCAAAATGCTGGGTTTGGCCGGGACACAAAGTGGGTGAAAGGGCGTAATATGAAACAGTCCTGGAAAGGTAAACTGAAGCAGCAGTGCTGAACAGCCAGGTTTGAGTTTGGCTTATAGACAATGGGAAGCCACTGAAAGTCTTGGGCAAGGATGTCACATGGCCTGACTTGTGCTCAACAAAGATTCTTTTGGCAACTATGTGGAGACTGGTCTGGGGAGGAGGAGATGGGAAACCAAGAGTCCAGATAGATGAGGGCCTGAACTAGACTGGTAGCTCTAGGAGGGGGCAAGGAATGGGAGGGATCAAGAACATGTTATGGCGGTAGATCAATAGCACTTGGAAACAGGTTGTATATGGGTAGTAACAAAGAGGAAAGAGGCAAGGATGATGAAACCAAAGTTGTGAATGTGGGCAACTAGATTGTTGATACCCTCAAAGAAATAAAGAAGCTTGGAAGAGAGAAGAGTTGGGTGAGGGAGGGAAGTAATAAGTCACATTTTGGACACTGAATTTGGAAATGTCCAATAGGTAGTGGGTGATGTCATCTTTGTGCCTTTGCACTGGCTGTCCCCCATGCTCAAAATGCTCTCCCTCTTCTAGGAAGTACCTGGGCTTTCTTCAAGACTCAAATTAACTGCCATATTCTTCAGGCCCTTTCTGGTCTCAACTGCTAGTTGGTACAGTAGATAGAGCACTGGGCTTGGAATCAGGAAGACTCATCTTCATGAGTTCAAATCCAGCTTTAGACACTTTCAAGCTGTGTGACTTTGGGCAAACCATTTATCCCTGTTGGCCTCAGTTTCCTCATCTGTCAAAGGAGCCAGAGAAGGAAATAACAAACCACTCCAGTATCTTGGCCAAGGAAACTCCAAATTGGGTCAAAAAGAGTCAGACACAACTGAAAAGACTGAACAACTGCTAGTGCCTTTGCTCCAAAAGTTCCTTATTGTCTGCTATTATGTATCTCGAATGTATAGTCCTTCTATATGTATGTGTTGTCTGCCCCCAATGGAATGTATACGCCTTGAGGGAAGGGACTATTTCATCTCTGTCGTGTATAACTAGTAAACGCTTATTGACAAATTATTAAGTGATTTGCCCAAGATCACACAAGTATTTGGTTTCAGAAGTGAGACTTGATCCCAGGTCTTCTGACTGCAGAGCAAGTCTTCTCTCTACTAGTCCGTACTCTGCTGACTCCTCCTCAGCCTCTCTGTAGCACTGGGCACTGTTGGCCACCTCATCCTCTGAATCTTCTCTTCCCCTTCAGTTTCCATCTTCTACCTGTGTCAGGTGTTGTTAAATCAGGTTTTGTGTCTTGGTCTGACCCTATTTCAGTGATTTCTGTATTTCCCAATTCTTTTTCTATCTGTTGACCAGTAATATGCTCTAATTCTGAGTTCTGTTGTGACAAATTTGATTCTTGTGGATTTACTGCTTCCTACAGATCTGCTATTATATAACTGGAGTGCACAAGTTCTACCATATCTTTTGGATCAGGTTCTTGTGAATCTACTTCCTCTTGTGAATCTATTGACATAGAAACCATTCCCTCTATGGTGGCATCTTCTGGGAATAACTTCTGTACAGATCCACTTGCCCCTATATCAGTGAGAGGTTTGTGCTTTTCTTCTCCCACATCTATCCCAAGATATGGTTCTGGAGTTTCTTGTAAATTAGCTATTGTGGTGTTTACATACACAGATTTCCAATTATCCTTACTTTCTTGCCCCAGGGTTTGTAATGCACTTGTATAACAAGTAGATGTTTCAGTTTTTGTAGATGTTATAGTGTAATCTACCATCCCTTCTTTAGTTATTCCATCCCCATTCAATGCACCAGTATTAACTAGCTCTGTATCACTTTGGAGCCTGGTGCTTTGGAGTGGAGGCCCTCAGACTGTTTCTCCATTTTGGTCACAATTTCGATTCTGACATCAGCAGCATGGGAATCGATGGATGTTGGCAGGCAGACAGCCAGTGGATCCTCAGTGAGGTGATGGTGGAGCACTTCTTCTGACAAGGAATGCTGGATGTAGCTGAGGATCTCTGTCAGCTGCTAGCATGTGGCAGCAGCCACACCCCGGGCAATGGCTTCGACAGGCCGGCTAAACCTTGTGAGGGTAGCCATCAGGTCGTCGACCCCTGGTGAACCAGGGCTTTGCTCACCCCGCATGTGAAGACTGCTTCGGCGGAACAGGCAGAAGAAACCAACAAGAAGGTTCAACGGCTGAGATAGCGATGCAGCAAAGCACTGTGGAGTGCTTAGGGCATGTTGGAGCACAAAAGACAACACGGTCATCCAATGCAGCTGAGGAAGTCTCCAGGTGTAACGAATTTTTGTGCCACTGGACCCAGGCTTCCAACGCCGAGAGAGTGGGACTGTCTCTGTGCATCGACTTTTCCACTTAAATCTCATTCATGCACAAGTGTCTTTGTGCACAAAAACACACAAAGACAATAGTCATCCTCCGTTACCGAGAGACTACTACTACTACTTTATCACTTTGGACCATTGCTGTCTGTGAGCTAACAGTTTGCTCAGAGGAAAGGTTTGTGTTTATATTAATTTCAGTTGAAGAACTGCTTGGATGAGGTTTCACTATCAAAGACTCTTCTGTTCCCACATCCTTACATTGTTTTGCAGTCTCTGGTTCAGGTAATATAAAATCAATGGAAGGTTGGTATTGATCTGTACTAAACCCATCCCCAGGACTGGTATCTTTGAGTGTTATAGGATTCCATGGGTAAAAGTCTTTGGCTTTTGGATTTAAGTTAGTTCTCCCCTCATTTTCCTTTCTTTCCCCCCTTAGATGTACAAATGTATCAGCTCCAAAATCTCTTGAAACAATGTGTTGTTTGGCTATCTTGTCAGAATGGTCTGGATACTTAAGTTGCTGTTTGAAAGATTTGCTAGCCCCATTTGATTTTCCACTGCCTAGACCCATTCTGCAAGCTAAAAATTTTCCAAAAAGGATTTAATCTTTTCCTTGCTTTTCTCCATAAAGTTTTGTGTGCCTATGTATTGTGAACCATAAATGTCATGTTTCATGTTTGCTATTATCTGTGCAATTTCACCCTCCATCTCAATAATTGCTTTTTGTTTTGTACTTAAGTTGCTTCCCTTGGCATCTTACCCAATTCTCTGTTTCTCCACCACTAAAATTTTAAAGTTTTCTTTTTCTTTTCTACCATCTCCCTTTTTTCCCTTTATGCTCATGCTCTCATGTTTCCACCCTGGGTTACATCCCAAATTCATCTCTTTTTCACTAGATAATGCTAGAGCCTGGCATCATCTGGTATAATACTTATTTCTCACTACAATTTCTGAATAACAGGGTTTTGCTCCAGAAGCTATTGCTGTTTCCATGGATTTCAGGTCTGGGGTCTCCTGTTCTCTAAGTCTGCAGTGAGAGCAACACTGCTTGCTATTAGAGTCCAGTCTCCCATAGTTTTTGTTATTATATTATACTTATTGTTTTGTTATTATACTTATTATATATATTATATACTTTTCCCTGATAATATGCATTTTGACCTTTCCCATCTCTCTTATTTTGGCCCTGTTCATAGTGATGCTTCATTGGGCAGTTTCTTACTATGTGTCCTTGACAAGAACACAAAAAGCAAGTCCTGGTATCTCTTTGCACCCTCTGTTGACTTTGGGGTGTCTGTCTATACTATGTGGTTTGTCTGTTAAATGTCTTAATTGTAGCCAGGTTCTTAACCTCCTCTAATTCTTTCTGCCTTAATATTTCAGAGATCTCTTGGAGCTTTTTCTTTAGATCATTCTTTTCTTTTTCTTGATCTACTTTGTTATCATGAAGATAGGTGGCAATATCTCTAAGTTCATTAAGTGAGATGGTGTCAAACTTAAGGCAATAGTTCCTGAAGAAATCCCTCAAATACTTATCACAGCCCTTGAGAAATTGTCTCCTCACGTGTATTTCTGCTTCTTTTGAATCAGAGCTAAAACCTAACAGTCCCTCAGTTTTTTCAATAAGGCGATTGATAAACATACTTGCGTGCTCATTTTTTTCTTGGGATAATCTGTCAAATTCTCCCCATGCATTGGGTCTTTCCGACAATTGCTTCATTCCCTGCAATAGATCCTCACAGCATTTTCTTAGATAAGCCATTGATCTAGGATTAGAAAAATCCAGATCCTCAAAAACTTCTGGCCAGCTCGTGAGTGAAGAATCTTTCCTAGTTTGCTCAATAAAGTTTTTATGTTCCTGGAGTGTAAAAAGTTCAGATAAAAGGATTTCTACATCCTCAAAATCTTGTTCATAGAGGCAAAATGCTCTTTTCAGTTCTTTAATTGTGAGATAAGGCTCTAATAAAAATCTAGGCATTCATTTATGTAAAGACTCTAAGTCATGGGTGGTGAATGACTTATGAACGTTTGTATGTAAAATGCCAGAGTTATCAGTGACCTTAGCTATATCATTCAAAGGCATAATCTTTTGAGCCTTTGATGCATTTGCAAGATTGTTAGCTGGTGCATTAGTTGATGCCTATATATTATTGGCAAGGTCATTTCCCCCTACTGCACCTAATGGTGTCCCAGTATTCATATTAGTAACTATATCGTCCTTATTAGTCTGTCCCGTAACGTCCCCAATCTCCTCGTCAGTTCCTTTCCCCATGCCATGTTTTCTCTGCATGTAATCCTGGTACATCTCACTTATAATAGGGATCTGACCAAGCAATGTCTCTAATCTATCAGCAATTACTAGAGCATATACAGCTTTCTTTGGGAAGATCAGGTTGGCACCAGCTTTGATATTCTTTAAGATGTTAGTCACTGCCACAAACACAACATAGACTTGGGGTATGATTTGCCAGAGGTAATTTACATCTAGATAATTCACTGGCAACTGTATCCATCCCATAGTCATATTGGTTAATGTCTCCACAACATTGTCTATCATCCCTGACACTATATTATAAATGATACAGTAGCCCCAATAAATGGCAATTATTTCTAGCACAGTCAACCAAAGTATTAGTTGTAACGTGTTCCCCATCAGATCTTTCTAGGCTCTAACTGCCAGGAGTTAACAGTTAGAAAATGGTTGTTGTCCCCACAAGCTTTGCTTCTAGATAGATAGTACAGTTTCCCTCCTACAATAGCCTCTCTCTCAGTTTTGTAACTGACCAGAGTGGCAGTTGGTAGCTGACTTGTTCTCCCCCCCACAAGGAATCAAGATGCTTGCCTCAGAAGTTGTAATTGACAAACTTCACAACTGACAGTTGATGGCAATTGGTGACAGTCACTAAAGCTTTTTTTTAATAAATGGGGTCCTTTTAAATCTGGGGTGCCAACTGTTTTTTTTAAAGGAAAGAAGGGATGTACCAAGCAGGGGGAGGATTGGACTCTGAGGTATGGAGAGAGGGGGAAAGAGAGGATAACCCCCCTTCCACAAAGCAGGGTACAGGGGAGACAGCAGATGCAATGGGTTGGCTCAGAGAGAGGAGAGGGGATATTGAAGATTTTCCCTCTTCTGTCTTCCCTCCTTAGCTAAAGCTGCTCTCCCCAATTCACTGTTGTCCCTCTTGTCCCCCCTCCACTACTTGAGACCAAAAAGGTCTCCCCTTGATCTGTTCACTCACACCCAGCTTGGGGAACAGATAACTTTAATGTTAACTCAATCAGATAATACAAAAGAAATAACAGGCAGGGAAGAATGGGAAAAGAAAAGTGGGGAAAAGGGGTCCCTGTCTCTATCTAAACCCTTTTCCTCCCTCCTCAAGTTTGGGGGAAACTCAGGCCTTGGCAGCCAGAGCCCCACTGAGAGAAAGTCAGGTTCTTACCCCTGGGCAACAGGAGTTGAAGTAAAGTCTTCTCAGTTTTCTCTTCAGAAAGTCTCTTCCATTGGGAAGTGTTGGGGGAAAAGATTTCCAGTCACCAGCAGGAAAAATGGGTAACTCTTAGGAGAAAATCTTTATCCACCTTCTCTCTTCAACCTCAAGACCGAGAGACCCTCACTGCTCTCCTCACCAGAGTCTTCTCTCCTCAGGATTCCACTTCTGGGACCCCTCCCCCATCGAGGTGATCAATTTCACATACTCTTGAGTCTGGCACTTTTTCTTTAGTGCCAGCCTCTATCACACTATCTGACCATGCCTCAATCTCCTTTGCTACAACATCAAGCATGTACCACTAAGCATGTGCTAACCTCTGCCTCCAGGGTTAGTTAGTGCCATACCAGGCTTCCTCACCGATCTTGAAAATTCAGTTCACCAAGTTGTGTTGAATAGTTTTCATGGAATACTACTGTACCATGAGGAACAATAAATAGGAAGACTTCAAAAAAACCTGGAAAGACTTATATGAATGGATGCAAAGTGAAGTGAGCAGAACCAGGAGAACAAAGTATACAGTAACAGAATTATTGATGACCAACTGTGAAGGACTAAACCATTATCAGAAAAATAAGTCTCCAATATGACCACAAGGGACTCATGATGAAAATGCCCACTATAAATCTGTTATATATCAGACCATTTGTCATATCGAGGAGAGAAAAGAGGGAGAAAATTGAATTCTAAAAAGTCAAAAAGCAATTGTCAAAACTGTTTCTACATATAACAGTAAAATTTAAACAATATTTTTAAAAAGAATATGAGTTCTGTATTTTTAGGACTCTTTCTGGGCCTGGGGTAGCCTAGTATCAGTGCTGTAGTGACATGCCAGGCCCTTTCATGATCAATTGCCTGGGGCTTTCTGACCTCTAAGGGGCTTTTTTGGGGAAGCCCACTGCTCCTGCTACTTCCTAATACTGCCTTACAAGTTACATGGGTCCATCGCCATTTCCGGAAGCCTCAGATACTCTTGGTAAAAGTTGTCTCTCCTAACAGCTACTCCCTTTTCCTCTTGCCCTCAGGCTTCTGGCTGACCAATTTTAGGTTTCTGGAATGGAAAGAGTCACTTCCTGTAGTTTCTTATTATATTTCTTGATTATTATTCAGTCTTGTGTGAATGTCAGGGTTTTTGTTTTGTTTTGTTTTGTTTTTAAACCCTTACCTTCCATCTTAGAATCAGGATTGTGTACTGGTTCTAAGGCAGTACGAATTTTTAATTTTCTCCATCCTGCTTAGTCTTTAAAATCCTAGCAACCAGGAATGTATACACCCCTACTTAAGGATTAAGTATTGAGAAGGATGGCCTATGACAGACATATGCTAACAACTGACAAATAAGAAACAACTGACAGACCCCCTGGGCTGTTCTAAGTCAAGCTTAAGCTACCATTGGTACATGTGAGACGCAGGAAAGTGATGTAAAAATGGTCTATATATTTCGTATCACTTCCTCTCTTGGCCTCTTTTTTGGTGGAGAAGTGGCTCTGGCGGCAGTGTGCTGAGTGTCTTGACATCTTGGCGTGACAGCAGCTATTGTCCTGGGTTGGCAGTGAGTTTCCTTGATACAAAACTGAGAGAAGCTTAGTAGCCTCGTTCAGGTGAGATATCTTCACTGAGCTCTCTCAGAGTTTTGGCTGATTCTTTTCTCCTTTACCTTCCAAACACTATCCTCTTAGGAAAGCCTCTAATCTTCTTCAAAGACCTCATGGCAGAGACTTTTGAACTCCCCCTGGCACAGGCCAGGTGGGAGAAATCCTATACCCTCTTCCTCTCTCTTCTCCTTAAGTCCTTCCCTCTATATTAATTAAACCACAATAAAATTTCCAAACTGACTTGGGTATTTTATTTGGGATATTCTCTGGCGACCAAATTAATTTAGATTAGGTCACAACCCTAAAATTATCCTTACACAAGTCAGTTCCTCTTTCTGGGTCTCAGTTTCCCCATATCTAAAACTAAGCTACCATTGGTACATGTGAGATGCAGGAAGTGATGTAAAGAACGGTCTATATATTTTGCGCCACTTCCTCTCTTCACTCTCTCTCATGGAGATGTGGCTCTCTCTCTCTGGCTCGTGGCAGCATGCTAGGCATCTGGGTGGTTTGGGGGGTTGCAGCTTGCCGGTGAGGTGACTGGAGAAGCTCTGTAGCGTGGGTTAAGTGAATCTTCCCTGAGCGACCTGGGTGAATGGTTAGGCTGATTCCTCCTTTCCTTTACCTCCTAAAAGGACTATCCTCTTAGGAGGTCCCTCATCTCAGAGTAGACTTCGTGGTTGGAAGCTTTTAATCTTCTGAGGAGTCCTCTTGACTGAGTTCTCTGAACTTCCCTTTGTTTAGGTTAGGCCGGAGAAATCTTATACCTTTTTCTCTCTTCTTCTTCTTCTTAATTTCTTCTCTCTAGTATAATTAAACCACCATAAAAATCCCAAATTGACTTGAGTATTTTATTGGGATTCAATTCATCCCTGGTGACCACAAGTATAATATATTCGGTCAATAACCCCTAACTTTACCCTTACAGCAGAAGAGTAGTAAGTGACAGGCAATGAGAATTAAGTGACTTGTCCAGGGTCACACAGCTAGGAAGTGTCTGAGGTCAGATTTGAAATCAGGATCTCCCATCTCTAAATCTGACTCTTAATCCACTGAGCCACCCAGCTTCCTCCAGAATCTCAGCCTCCTCAGAGTAGGAATATGGGATCAGGGCATCTGTTTCCTATTCAGGAAGCATCTCGTGGCCAGATGCCACCTTGACCACATTTAGGCATAAATGTGGCCACAGTCTTATGATGGAAAGAGTTCTAAATCTAGGTATATTAAGGTGGCAAAGGGTTAGAAATCACCACCAAGGTATTAAGGCAATGGGAACAAGAGTTTTCTCACCAGCCCAGCCTAGACCAAGCAGACATATGTCCTAATGATGAGAATTAGAATAGTAGAAAAAAGAAGCACAGAGTCATTGGTCCAGCGGGGGTAACCTTATCCTTTTCTACAGTATTGGTGGGCTTCTGGCAGGCACAGAGGGGATGAACTGGCATTCTATCAAAGTGGGAAAAAGTAGGAGATGGCTGCCCCCATGAACAACAAACAATGGGTGATTGGGGAGCTGATCCCTTCTCCATGAACTTACTTTCCTTTTCATAAGCAAGGAAGGGACAACTGACCCCCAGAGTAATTAGGCCAGATGGCTAGGAGGATTTGGAAGGGTTTGGGGAAAAAGGATGGATGGCCCCTTAACCCATTCTTTTTCCTCCTCCTTGCTGACTCCTTCTTCATTCAGCACTGCTCATCTCCAGCTGTAGCAAGTGTGCCATAAAGTTCTAGAGGAAGAGCTTAACTCTCCAATGATAAATTGGTAAGTAGGAAGGAGAATGGCCCATCCAGGTATGAGTTTTCTGAGTAATACCATTCACAGGATTAAGAATTCAAAGGACCTTAGGGGATTATGAAGGGCAACTCTATTGTTTTAGATATGGGGAAACTGAGACCCAGAAAGAGGAACTGACTTGTGTAAGGATAATTTTAGGGTTGTGACCTAATCTAAATTAATTTGGTCGCCAGAGAATATCCCAAATAAAATACCCAAGTCAGTTTGGAAATTTTATTGTGGTTTAATTAATATAGAGGGAAGGACTTAAGGAGAAGAGAGAGGAAGAGGGTATAGGATTTCTCCCACCTGGCCTGTGCCAGGGGGAGTTCAAAAGTCTCTGCCATGAGGTCTTTGAAGAAGATTAGAGGCTTTCCTAAGAGGATAGTGTTTGGAAGGTAAAGGAGAAAAGAATCAGCCAAAACTCTGAGAGAGCTCAGTGAAGATATCTCACCTGAACGAGGCTACTAAGCTTCTCTCAGTTTTGTATCAAGGAAACTCACTGCCAACCCAGGACAATAGCTGCTGTCACGCCAAGATGTCAAGACACTCAGCACACTGCCACCAGAGCCACCTCTCCGCCAAAAAAGAGGCCAAGAGAGGAAGTGATATGAAATATATAGACCATTTTTACATCACTTTCCTGCATCTAACATGTACCAATAGTAGCTTAAGCTTGACTTAGGACAGCCCAGGGGTCTGTCAGTTGTTTCTGATTTGTCCTTTGCTAGCACATGTCTGTCATAGGCCATACCTCCTAAACACTTAATCCTTAAGTAGGGGTTAGACATTCCTCTTTTGTTAGACTAAGCAGGGTGTAGTAAAACTAAAATTCACACTTTCCAAGAAATCATGGGATTATTCAGTCATTCATTCATTCAAAAAACATTTATTGAGCATTCCCCCATGTGTAGATTCCTAGGCAAGGTGCTGGGAAACTATAGACTAATACATAGGGTGTTTTCTGTCTAAGATCTTATGGTCTAGTCCCTACCAGGGAGAAGACATGAACAGAGATAACTAATAATACATAAAATTGTCTAGTAAGTATATTAGAAAGGTGTAGAGTGCTATGAGAACTCCAACAAGGAAAGCAGTTTCCAGCTGGGGGATCAAAGGCTTCATTAATCATAGGTATTATTTAAAAGGGAAAAGAACCTTCAATATTATCTACTCTAGTGGTGTCCAAGTTGTGGGCCAAGGACTAGTGGATGGGGGAGTGCTGAGACTTCATGAAAGGGAATTTTAAAGGCACATGCACACCAAGCACTATAACTATCCACCTTCTAATGAGTGAAGATTATTTTCCAAAAATATACATATTGGTCTTTTCCAAATGTATTTAGATGATCTTGTGATATATAAAGAGGTAGCATGGCACAGTGGAGAGAATGCTGGGTTTGGATTTAGCAAGACCTGTCTTCAAATTCTGCACTTGATCCTTACTAGTCTTATGACCATGGGCTTAGCTACCAAGTCATAGATGGCTTACAGGTTCCTACAACCAAACAAAATCCCAGATCTTTGCTATCTTCTCATGTAGCCAGGAAAAAATAAATTCATTCAAATTCAGTAGATCCTCTTACTGTCACTTAATTTCTCAATCAACAAATACTGTAGGATAGCTAGCATGATGGAAAGAGTCTATGAAATTGTATTAAAAATTAATCTTGAGGCAGCTAGGTGGCTCAGTGGATAGAAATCCAGGCTTAGAGATAGGAGATCCTAGGTGCAAATCTAATCTGGGGTACTTCCTTGCTGTGTGACCCTGGGTAAGTCACTTAATCCAATTGCCTAGCCTTTAGTGTCCTTCTGCCTTAGATCAGATACTTGGTATCAATTCTATTAAAGAAGGTAAGGGTTTTTAAAAAATCATTCTTTATACTTGATGAAGTTGGGAACTACTGATTGAGTCTTTCCCTCATGGCCCACCCCTATTCTACAAGTCAGCGGAGAATGGCCCCCAAGAGTGGAAATATAGTAGTGTTTATGGAGCCCCCAAGTTTGCCCTTGTGTCTTGGGAACTTGCCTTAAGGGAAATCCCAGACTGACTTTGTCTTAGACTGAGCAATAAGCCTTCCAGTATCTAATGATCTCAGATTAGATAGAATTAGTGGATATAATCAAATCTTAAGTAACCTTTTGCCTTAGAAGTTTCTCCCATTGTATCATTGGCCTCTCACAGGTACTCCAACCCTTGGCTGGAATCATTCTTTCCTTGCATCCATGGTGCATCAGTCTCTCCCAGGTAGTCTTATCCCTTCCTTTGTGTCCCTTGTAAAGCTAATCAATTAAATCTTTCTGTCCTATATTCCCTCTAAGGGTATATAAGACCCCAAGTTCTTTAGCTCCTTAGAAAATCTCCTTTCTGGGGACTTTTCCCAGGAGACATTGTTTCCAGAGAGTCCCAAAGCTTTGACTCCCTGTAATATTGTGAATTTTAAAACTACTCAGACTCTACTTTAGAAGATTTGGTTAAGCAACTTTCCCTATTGTAACAATGGAGATACTTAATCAGGAATGTATTGGGTACTTTTAAAATTACTCCATCCTACTCAGACAGTGCCTATGGGGAAGATAAAGTTGAAAACTCCTGATTAAACAATGAAAAGTCCCCAACTCATTTCTTATAGTAAAGCTAGACCCTTAAACTAGGTCTATTTTTAGATCTAATACAAAAGGGTGTTAAGTATCTGTAAAGGTTAAATTCGTACCTAAAAGGTCAAGCAATTTACAAAAGGCAAGCTTAACAAAGAGATGTGAAGTACTCAGAGGATTTAATCTAACCAGAGAAGGTGAGAACAAAAGAAGATGAGAACTAAGAATGGGCAGTCCTGGGGAAAAGCGTCTACTGTGATTGGTAGATGTGAAAATTTAGGGGAGGCGACATAAGAGAAAAAATTTCTTTAAAAGGAAGGGGTAAGAGGAATTCAGGTCATTTTGAATTGAGTTTGCAATTAGATTCAGTTTGGAGAGGATTTCAGTTTGGAGTGAAAGAACCCAGCTTGGAGATGATCTTGTGCTGAGTGATAAAGAATGACTCACTCTCTCATAAGCTCAGGCCTAGGCCAGCCTAGGCCCTTTTCTACTACTTGGCTCAGCATGAGTCAGAACAATTCAAACTAACTCTCTCTCTCTCTCTCTCTCTCTCTCTCTCTCTCTCTCTCTCTCTCTCTCTCTCTCTCTTTCTCTCTCTCTCTCTCTCCCTTAATTCCTTCATTTATATTAATTAAAAATCTCCATAAATCCCCAGATGACTTGGGTATTTTTCATATTTGGGAATTTCCCATGGCAACCACTTATTTAGATTTTAAGTCAAAACACTAAAAGTATCTTTACAGTTTGTCCAAAACCTTTACAGTTTTTGGCATTTATAGTTTTTAATATTTATAGTTTCCAGCACTTTACTCTGTAATGGCCCATCTTCCTTGTCCTGATTAAAGACTTGCTCTTTCTCATGACTTTGGTGTTTCTGTGTTTTTTAAGATTGATAGGAACAAGACTGGTACTCCATTGGCTCCTGGGGGTTAGTTTAGATCTGAAAAGGAGCTTTGAGATCACCTGGTTCAATTCTTTTATTTTAGAGATGTGGAAACTGAAGCTTTGACAGGGTAAATAAATTAATTACTCAGGATAATCGCTATTAAGGAACATCCTGAGATTCAAACTCAGGTTCTCAGCCTTCAGTCCCAGGGCCCTTTCCCCCATTTGTTGGCTTAGTCAACAGAATTTGATCAAGCCTTGTACCCAGGCATCCATAAATGTGAATGTTCTTAGAACAAATGCACTGGGTTGTTACTATGGATTCAGGAGGAAACTAGCAGTTCATCCAAAAATCAAAGGCACCTGGGCCAAGCTGACAACATAGGAGTGTGCTGACCAACTGTACCCAAGTCCCTCATGGAAGGAAAACATAAAGGGTCTCAGTGTAGGTTTGGCACAGTCGATCCATAGCCCTGGCAGAGTGCCCAGAAGGACAATTAAAACTGTGCTTTGACTCCTCATGAAAGGCTTTCTTTGAAGCTCAGGGCTCTGGTGGACAAAAGCAGAAAGGGCCAAGAAGAAAAATCTGTAATAACTCTGGGAGTTCCAGTGTAGACTGGCTCTCAGAAAGTACTGGGCTGGAAGTCAGGAGTCAATGGGTTCTGGTTCCAGTCTGCCTATTAACTACCTGTGTGACCTTGGATAAATCCCTTCCTCTCCCTAAACCTCCATTTTCTCATCTGAAAAATAAAGGGGGTTAGCAAAGTGATCCCTAAGATCCCTTCCAGGTTTAAATCTATGAACCTAAATCCTGTTACCTACTAGCTAGGATCTTGGTCAAATCATTCTGCACAATAGGGAAGGTTGGACTGTGGGATCAACTCAGGGGAACAGGAGAAGGTAAATTTATTGCTTTAATGGCCATACCTGAAAAAAAGCCCCATGTGTTCTGAATTAAGGAAAAAGCATTCGTTAAATTCTTTGGATTACAGCTTCAGAGGCAGAAGGGCCTGAAGGTCACTGAATCCAACCTCCTCATTTTTTTCTTTTGTAAAGATATTTTATTTTACCAATTTCATGTAATAACAAATTTCCACATTAGTTTTCCAAAGTTATATGATCCAAATTGTCTCCCTCCCTCCCATCCCTCCTCCTTCCCAGAGCTGTCAAGCAATTCAAACTGCAACTCCTCATTTTGAGAAGAGTAAATGGAGGTAAAAGATGAATTTGAACTCGTTTCCTAACATCAAGTCCAGTGACCTCTTCACTACACCAAGCACCAGGCTAAATGCTAAGGATACCAATTAAAAAGAGAAACAATATCAAGCTGTGAGGTCTTCCCCTACCTCCTATCAGCCCCCACCAATTCCCATAAGAAGGCACAAAGCAACAAAACTGTGTTATTTGGAAATATGTCTACTTTTCCAAAGAAAAATAAAGTTTAAATCAGTCATCAAAAGTGAGACTGGGGGCAGCTATTTAAGCCAATGCATGGAGAAGTTCAACAGACACAAAGGATATGACAAAAATGAGTTGTGTCTGAAGTTAAAATTGTCTTTGAATAGAATTAAAAGTCCTGGAGAGAGCAAAGTGGCACAGTAGGTAAACTGCCAGGCCTGGAGTCAGGAATGCCTGAGTTCAAATCCAACCTCAGACACTTACTAGCTGTGTGATCCTGGGCAAGTCACTTAACCATGTTGGTTTCAGTTTCCTCATCTGTCAAATGAGCTGAACAAACAAATGGCAAACTACTCCAATATCTTGGCCAAGAAAACCTCAAAAGGGATCAGTAAGAGTTGAAAAATAACTAACAAAAACAAAAGTACTTGGAACAACCTCCAGGAATTGATGCAGAGTGAGAGGAGCAGAACCAGGAGAACATTGTACGCAGAGACTGATACATGGTGGCACAATCAAATGTAATGGACTTCTCCATTAGTAGCAATGCAGTGATCCTGAACAACTTGGAGGAATCTATGAGAAAAACCACTATCCACATCCAGAGGAAACACTGTGGGAATAAAAATGCCTGAATACATGGGTTGAAGGGATATGGTTGGGGATGTAGACTCTAAATGAACATCCTAGTGCAAACAACAACATGGAAATAGGTTCTGATCAAGGACACATGTAATAACCAATGAAACTGCACAGCCCGTGGGAAGGGTGGGTAGAGGGAGAGGGAGGGAAATAAAGTGAGTATTTTAACAAATAAATAAATAAATAAAAACCAATAAAATGAAGAAAAATAAATAATGTTATGGACTGGAAAAAAACAAAAGTACTATAATATCTTCTAGATTTCTCAATATCATTAACTTTGGTAAGTGCAATCCAATAAGATATGTTTCCAAAAAACAAACAACTTTTTCAAAATTGAAATAACTCAAAACAGTTACAGATAATTGAAATTTTCAGCAAATAAATTTAAGTTTGTGTCTAAATATTTTGTCTCTAATTTTTTAAAATAATGTTTCTTCAGAGAGGATAAATATACATCAGATTTGAAGAAAATAACTAGAATGTCTGAAATGAGTGCAAAGATGATGATTTAATTAACAAAAATATAGAAACACAAACTTAGCCTCAATATAGAAAATTTTATGTTTCAAGTATAAACATATTTCTTACACACGTTTATATTTAGCCAATTTCATAATTAGTCAATTATTTAAATTTAACATTGGAACGATTATTGTTAAAGAGAAAAATTACTATTTTTGCTTTGTATATTTTTAACTGAGATTGCATGAAATGCAAAACAAAAACAAATCTGGAAAATGTGCATGCAGAATATGATGGTAAGACAAAAGATATTTTCCAGAGAAAATTAGATATTTTAGATCAACCAAAAAAAAAAACTTTTTTCCAAAATGATAGTGGTGACATCAAATTATAGTGGCAAAAAATTCAGAAATTGAAGGGGTACCCATCGGTTGGGGAATGGATGAACAAAGTGGACATTGTATTTCCAAATATACCATAATTTTGTCTGTTGCTATATGCCTTCTTACAGAGAAAGATTGAGAGGTGATGGGAGATAAGGATCAGCCTTACATCTTGGAAAAAATCTATATTGTTTCTCTTTTTTATTGGAATCCTCAGACCATAGCATAGTGCTTGGCATATAGCTATGGCATGACTGTGAAGGAATACTACTGTGCCATAAGAAATGGCAAGAATATTAATTTTTTTAAACCTTTAACTTCCATCTTAGAATCAATACTATGTATCAGTTTCAAGGCAGAAGAACAGTAATGGCTAGGCAATACAGGGTTAAGTGACTTGCCCAGGGTCACGCAGCTAGGATGTGTCTAAGGTCAGATTTGAACCCAGCACACTGGCTCTTGATCACATTGAGCCACTTAGCTGCCCCTGAGTAGGTTCATTTTAAAAACTATGGGAAGATCAAATGAAATTATGAAGAGTAAAATAAGTAGAACCAAGAGAATATTCTATGCAGCAATAGATACATGGTTCAAAGAATGTCTCATGTATGTCCATCTCCAGAGAAAGAATTGATAAACAGAAACAAGTAAGAGATACATACGTGTGTGTATGAATACATGTATATGTATGTATATATAAATATGGATATGTATGTGTGTGTATATATTCAAATGATACCTTCTCTAATGGGGGGCAAGAAGGAAGAAATTAACTGGGTATTTTAATGTGACAAACAAAGAAATTTAAATTTTAAAAATGACATGTGTGACATAAGAAAAAAATTGCTTGCAACGAACAGAATTGCTTACAAAAATGCTAAGTGCAAAAGACCTCATTTGATAAAGGAAACACTGGTGTCGTTGCCCTTCGTTCCTGATCTGGCCAAAATAAAGCCTCTTTGAATGACCATCCTTGAAGCTGAGAAAGTGGAAAGGAGAATTGCCAGAGAGCTGAAGACTTTTGCAATCAATTATTGAGAAATGCAAATCTTCCTCTTTTGGATTGCAAGTAGATGAAGAAACAGATGTGGTTAAAGATACTCATTTGATCAAGTGCATATAACATATAGCTGAAACTAATGTGAGATTTGTCACTCTGCACATCTATTGATGACATTGCCACAGCAAGAGAAATTTTCTATTTAATTAACAGATTTTTAAAAACAAAAATAGAGGCAGCTAGGTAGCACAGTAGATAGAGCACTGGATCTGGAGTCAGGAGGTCCTAGGTTCAAATCTGACTTCAGATACTTGTAGCTATGTGACCCTAGGCAAGTCACTTAACCCCTCTGCCTAGCCCTTACCTCTCTTCTGACTTAGAATCGATATTGATTCTAAAGGAGAAGATGGAAGGAAGGAAGGAAGGAAGGAAGGAAGGAAAGAAGGAAGGAAGGAAGGAAGGAAGGAAGGAAGGAAGGAAGGAAGGAAGGAAGGAAGGAAGGAAGGAAGGAAGGAAGGAAGGAAGGAAGGAAGGAAGGAAGGAAGGAAGGAAGGAAGGAAGGAAGGAAGGAAGGAAGGAAGATTAGACTAAGACTGATACAATGTGGGAGAATTGTACTAGTCTCTTCAAAGACAGAGCTCGGGCAATGCTGGGATGATCCACAGGTCCGTCCAGAAATACTCATTTAAAATATGGCTCTTCTCATTCAATGTGGATGCATTTCATGTGTTATGGCATAATAATCACTTGCATTGCATAATACAAGTGAGGAGCTGGGAGGTTGAGGGTGGGGGGGGGTGAGTTATTATAAGAGTGATTAACTATTTAAAAAAAACAGTCCATTGCAAAATTTTGCAAAGTTGTGTGACACAACAAAGGCAGAGCACAGGGAATTTCTATAATATTGTGAAATATTTTGGCCTTTCCAGGTCAAAGTAATTTAAAAGGGATTTGGCCTAAAAGAAGAAATTGTTGTTTTTCTCAGGAATAATATTAAAGAAGCAAGTCTATTTTATGACAACAAATTTCCTCCTGAAGTGTGCATGTCTGGTGAATATTTTGGAAAAAATGAACACACTAAAGAAATCAATGCAAAGAAGGTCCTAAAATTCATACTTTAACCCAGAAAAATACAATAGGGGTGGGGAGGGGGTAGAGTTGGTCAACTAGGTAGCTCAGTGGGTTGAGAACCAGACCAGGAGATGAGAGGTCCTGGATTCAAATTTGATCTCAGACACTTCCCAGCTGTGTGACCCTGGGCAAGTCACTTGACCCCCATTGCCTAGCCCTTACCACTCTTCTGCCTTGAAACCAATACACAGTATTGATTCTAAGATGGAAGGTAAAGCTCTTTTTTAAAAATGCAATCACTTATGCCCCAAGAGCTATAAAGCTGCCCATACCCTTTGATCCTCTAATACCACTACTGGGTCTGTCTACCATAGAAATCACAAAAAAGGCAAAAAGACCTACTTGTAGAAAAATATTTATAGCAGCTCTTTTTGTAGTGGCAAAGAATTAGAAATTGAGAAGATGTCCATTGGGGAATGGCTGAACAAATTGTGGTACATGATGGTGATGGAATACTATTGTGCTGTAAGGAATGATGAACAGGATGGTTTCAGAAAGAACTGGGAAGACCTACATGAACTGATGCAGAGTGAAATAAGCAGAACTGGAAGAACATGGAGCAATATTGTATCATGATCCACTGTAAAAAAAATTCAGCAACACAATGATCCAGGACAATTCTGAAGGCCTTATGAGAAAGAATCCTGTCCACCTGCAGAGAAAGAACTGGTGGAGTCAGATGCAGATTAAAGTCTACTATGCTTCACATTAGTTTATTTGTGGTTTTATTTGGGGATTTTGTTTTTTAATGAGTATTTTCTTACAACAATGACCAATGTGGAAGTGTGTTTTGCATGATAATACATGTATAACTCAGATCGAATTGCTTACCATCTCTGGAAGGGGGGAAGGAAGGGAGGGAGGGAGGGAGACAATTTGGATCTTATTATTTCAGAAAATGTATGGTGAAAATTGTTTTTATGTGTAATTGGGAAGATAAAATATCTTTGAATAAACAATCATTCTTGAGTTAGGAAAAAAATACAATCACCTCCTCTCTGAAAAAGTTAGATCTATGAAGAATATTTTACATACTCCTTAATTTAATTTCAATTTAATCTTAATTTTAAAATCCCTGCCCTTCAAATAAAAGAAAAACCTGTTTATTACTTGACCTTCTACAGAAGTATTCTTATTTTATTATTTTTTATTTTCTTTAAAACTCTTGCCTTCTGTCTTCATATCAGTTCTAAGACAGAAGAAAGGCAAGGGCTAGGCAATTGGGATTAAATGCCTTGTACAGGGTCACACAGCTAGAAAATAACTGAGGCCATATTTAAATCCAGGTCCTCCCACCTCCAGACGTGGCACTGACTCCACTATGCATTTTATTTTAAATACTTGGAAATTTATGGGGGTGGCCAGGTGGTGAGGTGGATGGAAAGCCAAGCCTAGAGATGAGAGATCCTGGATTCAGATCTGACCTCAGACACTTCCCAGCTGTGTGACCCTGGGCAAGTCACTTAACTCCCATTGTCCAGCCCTCGCCACTCTTCTGCCTTAGAACCAATACACAGTATTATTTCTAATACAGAAAGTAAAGGTTTTTTTTTTTTAAAGGAGTTGGAAATTTTTTAATATGAATGGATAGAGAACACATTTGCCATGTATAAGTCAACAAACATTTACTAAGCACTTGCTTAAGGAATGTGTCAGGTCCTCTTTTAAGTATAAAGAAAGGGAAAATAAAGTCCCTGCCCTCAAAGAGTTCATATTCTCACAAGAGAAACAACCTGGGAAAATACATACATGTTTACATATAATATACAAACTGTGGCAATGGGAGGCAAACTTAGAGGGAAGGACCTAGAAATGGAAGGGTGGCAGAGAGAGTAGAGAGAACCAAGGAAGAACTCCTGTAGAAGGCAAAGCTTAAGCTGAGTCTTGAAGGAACCCAACAAAGCAGATGTGAGTGAGGAGGGCAGTGCCTGGCGTGGGCAACAGACAGTAATAAAACATGGAACTGGAAGATAGTGTTGGGTATTAAGGAGCAGGAAGGCCACTATGGCCTTCGATATGTGGAAGAGATTAAAGTGTAAGGAAAGGAAGGCAGGGACCAGGTCATGAAGGGCTTTCAAAGCCAGACAAATGATTTTGTATTTTTTTCCTCAAGTTAAGTTATAAGTTGTTATAGTATAGTATATATAGTATAGTATAAGTTATTAGTTAAGTCATTGCAGTTTATTAAGTTGGTGAGAAGAGAGGGAGAGGAAGGAAAAGGGGAGAAGAGGACATGATCTAACTTAAGTTTTTAAGGAAGATCATTTCTATAGGATGGACTGGAGTAGGAATACATGATGTGTCTGGTCTTTCTCCACCTGAACAAAAGTGATTAACAGACTTCTCTATTGACAGTATTTTGAGATAAGCAAAGTGACTGCTATAGGGAATTAAATTTAGGGTTTGACTAAATATATGAGAATTCTAAAATAATATGGTAGTCACCAATTTAAAAATATTATAGCTCAAGTCAAAATGACTTTCAGTAGTTTCTTTACAAAGAGCTGGAAAGAGTGAAAGAGAAATGTAAAAAAAGAGGATAGAGAAAATGTCTAGTCTATCACACTAAATGTTGCTCCAGTGTCCAGAGCAACCCTGGCAGGGTATGATAACCCTCATCCAGAGGACTCAGTGGTAAATTAATGGGGGTTCCACCCATGTGGCCTCCTCCAAGAGGGTAAGGCCTCTCTGGACCTAATCTCTCCAGAAGCCAGGAAAGGAGAATCAGCTACTCACTCACCTAAGACGAACTCCAAAGGAGAAGATCCAGGAGCAGTCTTACCAGAAGCTGTTCAAGAGCCAAAGTCCCAGTCCAAGTCCTAAGCCAAAGATTCAAGGCAAAGACCCAAGCTGAAGACCCCTTGGAGAGGAAGTTCAGGACTTTTTATAGTCCTTTTCCCACATCACTTCCTGTCCCTTCCTCTACTTTTCAGAGACCAATTGCAGTCTATCAATTTGCTTAGCACTGCCCGGGGCAGGGGGGGGGGGGGTCAGTCACCTCTGGGGTTGTGACCCACCTTAGTAAATGACTTGGAAACTCCCTTACTTAGTGTTAAGTTTTTGGTTGATTAATTTAAAAATAGGCAAGAGGAAAGTTAATCCTATCTTCATACTGCCCAGAATGACAACTAAAGGCACAGAGCTGGAAGCATTGCTATTCCCAAAGTTCTGGGGTCCATGCTTCCAGGCTGTCTCCACTAGGGTCTGAAGGGAGATGGTGAACCAGGTGATGCTGGGAATGTTTGACTTGCCTGGTCCTTACTGCTTTTCATCTCTACTCAGCATCCTTTGCCTGCTGCTTCATCTAAGCTGGTTTGTCTTGTGAAGATGGGTGGCAAATGATCAAGTGTTGGTGAGGATGTTTGGGCTCTTCTCTGCAGGAACTGCTACACCAGGATGACACTGAAGTCTGGGCTAGCAGCAGGACCAGTGGCCACTGGAGTGCTGCCACTCCCAAGGCTGTTGTCCTTATCTACCTGCCTATTGGTGGTGGCTGGTCAGCAGTCACTGCTTGTGGTGATGAGGATTATTTCTTCCCTTAATGAGAACTAGGGGGCTGGGTTAGAAAGAGGTCTGTGGTTTGGGATTCACCACTATTCTCAAGGCTTTTGGGTCCAATCTCAGCTGTCTCCATCAGGGTCTGAGGGAAGATAATGGTCAAGTGGTGATGGTGGTTCACATTATAATTAAAATTATCTCAAGAGACTGATTTTGGGGTAAGGATACAAGTTATTGATTATGTCAGGTTTATGGGTTAGAGCAGTGCCATAATTGATAAAGTAATATAGGTTTCCATGGCTCTCTCGCCACCGGGGATGACCCACATTGGATCAGGCAGCCTAATCAATAGATTTTTAGCTCATTATTCAGCCCCTCTTTTGAACATCCCAAGACATCTTTAATTGGTGAGCACTAATTAAGAAGTAGTCTGTCAACCTATGAACCCCTCCTTGTACCTAGAGGTAGACAGGTCATGTATGCAGGAAGAAACCTTCTCCCCTTCCTTGATTAACCAAATTCTGTTAAGAAGGAAGACACTCTCTGGAATTCCCAAGAACAAAGAAAATGCAAAAAGCAGTAGAATGGATGATATCTCTGACCCAGATCCCAGACACAGGAATACACACTAATTCTCTGTAATGGGTGGGAATTAATACAATATATAAAAAAAATAAATTCTTACATTTGACTTGTCTGATGCATGCTGCCTCTTGTCTCTTCTCCAGGGAGCCTTGATAGTTTCACTAGGTGGATTTGCCTACCATGTAGGTGGCAGTTAGTTGGCAGTTGGTAGGGATAGCTGATCCCTTCTGCACAAGAATTGCTTCCCCAGATAATGGTTGCAAAGGCTGGACTTTACATTTTAACCCTAGTTCTGCCATTTACCACGGGAATTAGGCCTCTCTTTCCTCATATGTAAATCAAAAATATTGAACTAAGTGCCCCTCTAAACTCTCAAGAACTCTTCTCTCTAAAGTCCTTTCCTGTTCTAATATTCTCTAAATCATTGATAATATCTTGGATGAGTTTCTTCATTACTCAGTGCCTCAATTTTTCCATCTATAAAGTGGAGATCACAATAGTTTAAATAGAAATGTAACAAGAACAAACAGAAAGCATTGCCTCCCACTGTACACCCTTTTCATAGACATTTGTAGATGGAAATCTTCCAACAATATATTATGGTCTTCTCTACGTTTTAAAAAGATCATGACAGGAGCAGCCGGGTGACTCAGTGGATTGAGAGCCAGGTCTAGAGACAGAAGATCCTAGATTCAAATATGGCCTCAGATACTTCCTAGCTGTGTGACCCTGGGCAAGTCATTTACCCCCCATTACCTAGCCTTACCATTCTTCTGCCTTGGAACCAATACACAGTATTAATTCTAACATGGAAGGTAAGGATTATAAAAAATTTAAAATAAAAAATATTAAAATTACATATTAAAATTTTTAATTAAAAATTTAAGGGTACTAAAGCCTTAGCAAAGGTACTAAAATGGTTTGCTACTTCTTTCTCCAGATCATTTTTTGAGGCAAATTGGATAATTGAGGCAAATAGGATAAGTAACTTGTCCAAGGTCACAAAGCTAGCCATATGTCTGAATCTTCTTGACTCCAGGCCTGGTGCTCTATCTATTGTGCCACCTAGCTGTCCAACATTTATATAGTGCTTTACAAATATTATCCCAATTTATCTTCAAAACAACCCTAGGAAGTAGGTAGTCCCATATTATACATAAGGAAACTGAGGCAGACAGGTTTAAGTGACTTGCTTAGGGTCATACAGCTAGTACATGCCTACAGCCAGATTGGAGCTCAGGTCTTCCTGACTCCAGAACCAATGTTCTACCCTCTGCATCACTGAAACCTAACCATGTCTTTTGTTTTCTTTGCCGGTGCTCTCCTCTAACACTACCCCATACTCTTTCATCTGTTGTTTCAATCTGCTTTTGATTAGGAGACCAGATAACCATGCTGGTTAAAGTTGTTTCTTTTTAATAGAGATTTGAATAAAATGTTCAAGCTTTAGGATATGAATTTTCGTGACATGAATTTTGGCTGCTCCATCACCTTTAGGCTTCCTTCATTCCTCTCTAGACTTTATCCTGAATTCTCAGGACTTTCCCTACCAGGCCAGAAAAAACTTCCTCACTCTAGAAGTTCAATCTGCCCTGGAACTTCTTCTACCTAAATTACATACAAACCTTGTGGTCCTTTCTTCTATTGGCTCGTTCCTCCCAGAACCTCCATTTTTTAAGAAAACACTTGGGCCAGCCATGTCTTCCTTCCTCTCCAGGATCCATTCTTGACTCTTCTGACTTTCCGTCCTGCCCTTCACCCCCACGGATACCTTTAGCTCTCCCTCCCTTCTCGCCTTCCTTTCATGTGGGAATGGACTGAGAACAATTCATTCCAATGGCCATGAAGGCAGCTGAAACAGGCTTTGGAGCACGTAGAGCTTGATCAGGAATGGAAGATGCCAAGGTCATCTGCTGCATGTTGGGCCATCCCCTAGGCTTCAATGACTGGAAGAAAAAGAGAAACTTCTGACTTTGTGCAACTCTCCTTCACTTAAAATCAAGTCGTACTTGAATCAAGACATCACCTCAGGGGCAGCTAGGTGACTCAAGGGATGGAGAACCAGGACTGGAGGTGGGATTTCCTGGGTTCAAATCTGGCCTCAGACACTTCCTAGCTGGGTAACTCTCAACAAGTCACTTAACCCCCATTGCTTGACTCTTACTCTTCTGCCTTGGAACCAATATTGGTTCCTAGATGGAAAATAAGGGTTAAAAATATTTACATCACCTCACGATGTCATTGGTCCTTTCTGCAAAGAAGGATGAACATCTTCCTCCATTAGACTGTAAGCTCCTTGAGTTGAGAGATGGTATTTCTCATATTCCCAAGCCTTAGCAAAGTCCCTGGAACATAGTAAATAAGTGTTTAAAAATGCTTGTTGACTTCAGCTTGATTTAGTGGTTTTCACTTGGGTTCTGGATGATTGATGGGTTGCTGGATATCATGGATAAGGGAAATGTCATTTATGTAAATAATGAATGCTGCTTTAAATACTTCAAAAGCTGTGCTTTTATCTATGTGGGTCCTTTCTCCAACTCTTTAGATCTGTAGGATTCTCCTTCATCTCCATCCCCGCTATGGTCTCTGAAAATTGCCTTAGCCAGAAAAAGTCATCACCCAATGGCCAATCTAGTAGGAAAGCACTCTCATTTCAACTGAGCTAGCATTTGTTCAATATACAGCCCAGAGCCTAGCTCACAGTAGGTACTTAATCAATTCTTCTTCCTTTCTATGTCAATGATTTATACTCTAAACCTTTCTAGAGTAGTAGGACATGGCAGAGTTGCAGTGCTCAAGAAGAGTCCCCTTGTGCCACAGTGAGACTTTGGGAGTAGGACCAGATAAGAAAGAAAGATGCAAAGAAATTTCCACATAGATTGCATAACAATATGAACCTTTATGTTCCCTATGTCTCTGCCACACAGCAGCAATAATAGAATGCTCATATTGTGATAGAGACACGAGGAGAGAGAGATTTTGCAGGACAAGCCACGAGGCAAGAACCAAGGCTGGGGACCTGTCTGTCAATCAAGAAGAAGGTTCTAAACAGAATGTTCCCAGGAGAAGAGGCAGTTGAGCCTGATTGAAGCGGGAAGAAGCTGAGAACTGATCCATGTTAGTTTTGGTCCATGGGTGAAGGACCCTTGTAGGGCTGGTTTGGTTTTGGAGCTCTCTGACCAAGGGGGAAACCTCTACTCTCTCTGAGATTTGATTGACCAAGAGTTGGAGGAAAGCCAGGCTGAAGGAGAGACTTTTCTTGGTGGCTGGATGAGGGGGAAGAAGCTGAACTGATCTTATTTAGTTTCTGTCCCAGACTGAAGGACCCTTGAGGGGGGCTTCTGAAATTAGGCTGAGAGACCTCGGTGGCTTTGTGAAGAAGAAAGAAGATTTTAAACAGTTGTCCTCCATCCATCTCTCTAACTGTCCCTCTGAATCACAACTGTGACAAGACTGACTATTTCCATAACCCTCCTAAAATCTTATTATAGATTAGGGAAATCCTCATCCCTCTTTCCTCAGTCCCATCCTGTTTGTTTCCAATAAACCCCTTACCTGAGAGAGGGAAAAGAGTATCTTTATAGTCCACTCAGGGAGGCAGGGAGGAAGCCAAAAGGCTTCCAGAAATGGGTGGTTAAGGGAGGGAGGGAGGGAGGAATGCCCTTACCACTCTTCTGCCTTGGAACTAATACTAGTATTAATTCCAGAAGGTCAGAGTTTTAGGTTTGTTTGTTTTTTAAGATTGACTTTTTATTTCATGGGATGCTTAGAGTCATTAAAGGAGCTTTGCAACTTCTGAAAAACCCAACAACATGAATCTTTCTGTTGTTGATGATGATGATAACAATGATGCTGTAGATTCCATATTTACCTGAATTTGGTCTTAAGTGATGGAACAAAGCATGATGGGTATATTGGATGAAAGATGCTTTCTAAACTCAATTAAGAAACTGAACCAATTGACTATTTCAAGTTTCTTCTCGACATTTACTTCACCCACAACTGGAAACCTCACTGGCCTGGACTCGCCAGAACTTGCGTGAGCAATGTTGGAATTCTTCATATGTTTCCAGTACTTGTGTCTGTGCCTACCTCTGCTCTCTGTCTGGGCATGGAACCCTCCTGGGGCAGGATAAGGGGCAGGAAAGATAGCAAAGTGTTCCACTGGGTTTTGAAAAGGAAATTGAAATGAGATTACAGATGGGAAAGTGTTGTAGTTATTTATGATAAAGAGTTGTACTGTGTGGAATGGATATAATGGGAACCTTGGGGAGTAATGAGAAAGAAAAAGAAAGCCAAGCATAATCAGAAATGCTCGTCATATTTTAGCAAAGCAGATTTCAAAGGTTCCAAGAAGGGTAAATAGAATCCTATGAACTATAATGCTATAAGAAAAGTCATTCCAAGTATGTAGGACTAGAGGCTCTCAATTCTGAGGACACAAAGGGAGAAAGTTCGAATGAGGAGAAAAAGAGGGATTTGTCTACACAGAATAACATGGATGCAGAGAAAACTTACCAACTAACTTACATGGAAGAGAATTTGGAAGTGTGTGAAGGAAATCATTGGGTGAATTAAGTCACAAGGATAGAATGACAGCCAGAGAAATGTAGCTGTAGAGTCATGAGATATCTGACAGGGGTAAGGTGATCATCCCTGCAATGACCCCTTGACTGTACCACTGGGTGGCCGCAGCAAAGTAGAAAGCCATAGTTGGCCCCCAAGACATCAGTTAGTGGGTGGAGAATAGGTTTGATAAACTGAGGCAAGAGCAGATTTCACTCTCTTCTCTTCCATGTTTGTTGCTCACTGGACCTGCCTATGGAGCGTGGTTAGGTGACCGCAGAATAGCGAACTAAATGAATCAAGAAGGAAAGTACCTTCTCTCTCTCTCTTTCTCTCTCTTTCTCTCTCTCTCTTTCTCTCTCTCTCTCTCTCTCTCTCTCTCTCTCTCTCTCTCTCTCTCTCTCTCTCTCTCTCTCTCTTTCTCTCTCTCTCTATCTCTTTCTCTCTCTAACTTTTCCATCCTTTTCTCCTACTCCTTTTAATTAAAAAAAATGACTAATTTACGACCAGTCGCATAATTTTCACTCTTACAGAAGCAAGGTCATGGAACAGGTACAAACCATGGGGTAGGTCAGTCAGAAGAGTGTCAGGTATTCTAAAGCTCCAAATTAGTTGAGGCTGATGAGGTGAACGAAGCTGGTTCTTGTCTTTCAAACTCAAAGAGAACCAAAATGACATCACTATGTCAGAGTTGATGTACAATGTGTCTTCCTATGATTGATCAGACCAATGTGATCTCAGAAGGCTCTACCTCAGGCCAGGCATGAATGGACCACATGAACACTTGGGATGAAGATGTCTTTAAATTTGCATGTCTCACATTTCTTTTGAGCTACTAAAATCCTGTTTTGCTCTTAGAGCACAGAGCCTTCTTTGAGGTAGTCATGCCATGCTGGATGATCCTGTGCCAGTGTCCCCATGTCTCATTCTCACAGTCATTCTCACAAAGTTCTTCAGAGAGACCTTGAGAAGGTCCTTGTACCCCTTCTCCTGACCCTCATGTGAGTTCCTGCCTTGTGTGAGTTTTCCATAAAATAGTCTTTTAGGCAAATATACACCTGACATTTGAAGAACATGACCAGCCCATCAGAGCAGAGCTTGAAAATCTGGCAGTTCAGCTTGAAAAAGGACCTCAGGGTTGGGTACCTAATCTTGCCTGGTGATCTTCAGAATCTTACTAAGACAATTCAAATGGAAGCCATTCAACTTCCTGGCATGCCACCAGTAAACTATCTAGGTTTCACAAGAAGCCAACAATGAGGTCAGCATGACAGCTCTGAGGATCTTCAGTCTGGTAGCCAGCCTAACACCTCTTCTCTCCCACACTTTCTTTCACAGCCTCCCAAATGCCACGCTAGCTCTGGCAATGCTTTCATCAACCTCATCATCAATGTGGACATCCCTGGGAAGTATACTGCCAAGGTAAGTGAACTTATCGAAGATGTCTTATTAGAGGGATGCTTGGTAAAGATCTACAAAGGGATGCACAGAAATACCAAGCATCAAGTTATTGTTTCATCATACTTTCATTTCCTTTTATAACAGAGTAACTAGATGGATAGTTAGTTAGTGGTAGTCTCTCGGTGATCGAGAATGACTATTGTCTTTGTGCATTATCATCTATTGATGTACCCTCATGTGGCTTTGAAGTCCAAAGGCTGAGGCGCAGAGTTTGTGGCACACGGGGCATGGGACGCCAGTTGTTACGGGAGGTGCGGTTGTGGCCGGTGTCGGCGTTCACGCGCAGCGGCAAGACGTCGACGTCGCTCATCTTCAAAGGTGGCGGCGGCCTGGTGAATGTGGGTTCGCCAGCTGCTTCTGTCAGAGGCAGCGAGTTCTAGTTGCTTTGGTGTAATGCCAGCCCACTTCAAGTTGGACTTTAGCTGATCCTTGAATCTTCTCTTTGGTCGACCTTGTTTCCTGAGTCCAGCTGACAGTTCACCATAGAATACCTGTCTTGGTATTCGCTGTGGGTCCATGCCGATGACGTGTCCAGACCATCATAGCTGGGTTTTGAGGACCATTACTTCGATGCTGGTGGAGTTGGCTCTGTAGAGGACTTCCTGGTTGGTGATTCGGTCCTGCCATTGGATCCTCATGATTGACCGGAGGGAGTATTGGTGGAATTGCTCCAGCTGTTTCATGTGCTTCCGGTACAGTGTCCATGTCTCACAACCGTACAGGAGCAAGCTGAGGACCACTGCATTGTACACTTTGAGCTTCATCGCAGTGCTTACACCTCTGTGTTGGAGGACTTTGCAGCACAGCCGCCCGAGTGCCTGGCTGGCCTTTTGGATCCTGGCATTAATCTCGTGGTCTAGGGACCCGTCGTTGGCGATGGTGCTGCCCAGGTACTTGAAAGTGTTGACGTTGGAAAGCTGCATGCCATCGATTGTAATGCACGGCTGGTTCGTTGGCCTCCCTGGTGCAGGTTGGAACAGCACCTCTGTTTTGCTGAGGCTGATAGTCAGGCCAAACAGTTTTGTTGCAGTGGAGAACCTGTCCACAATGGTTTGGAGATGATTTTCTTGGTGGGCCATGAGAGCACAGTCATCTGCGAAGAGAGCTTCCAGGATGAGTCTCTCTGTTGTCTTTGTTTTTGCAGTCAGGCGGTGAAGGTCAAATAGTGAGCCATCCAGTCGGTATTTGATGTAGATGCCCAGGTCTAGATCCATCACAGCATGTCGTAATACTTGGGTGAAGGATAGGTTGAATAGTACCGGAGCGAGGACACAGCCTTGTTTCACGCCATTGGAGATGTTGAAGCTATCGGGAGTCTCTCCACCAGATAAGACTTCCCCTGTCATGTCGACATGAAAGAGCTGGATCAGTTTGATGAATATTGCTGGGCAGCCGAGCTTGCTAAAGATCACCCACCATGTGTCCCTGTTCACTGGGTCGAACACCTTTGTCAGGTCTATGAAGACAATGTAGAGACTCAGGTTCTGCTCAAGGCATTTTTCCTGCATTTGCCTCACCGTGAAGAATATGTCGATGGTGC
This sequence comes from Monodelphis domestica, assembly GCF_027887165.1. NCBI lineage: Eukaryota > Metazoa > Chordata > Mammalia > Didelphimorphia > Didelphidae > Monodelphis > Monodelphis domestica. The sequence continues at coordinate 700,235,532 of NC_077227.1, read as the reverse complement.
TACGATCTGGTCGGAAGCCACATTGTGATTCAGGCAGGTTCTGTTCTGAAACAGATGACAGGAGTCTGTTGAGTATAACACGGGCGAGGATCTTTCCAGCAGTGGAGAGTAGTGAGATGCCTCTGTAGTTGTCACAGGCTGCTCGTGAGCCTTTGTTCTTGTATAGGGCTATGATGGAGGCATCTCTGAGTTCTGGGGGCATGTCTTCCTCTTCCCATATGCTGGTCAGCACTATGTGGAATGCCTGGAGTGCCTTTCCATTTAAGGCCTTGTACACCTCAGTTGGGATCCCGTCTTTACCGGGTGCCTTGCCTGCCCTCATTTGTTTAATGGCTTTTTGGACTTCCTCTATTGATGGAGGGACGTCAAGTTATTCAATGGTGTGGTTTTGGGGGTTCTGGTCAAGGGCCCTTTGGTCGGCTGAAGAGGGTTGGTTGAGAAGCTGACTGAAGTGTTCTTTCCACCTGTTGCTGATGCCTTTTTTATCTTTTATGAGAGTGTCACCATCAGAGGATAGCAAGGGAGTGGTGGTGGGTTTTAATGGCCCATAGACAGTCTTGAGGGCACTGAAAAATTGTTTCTGTTTTTTTGCATCAGCAAAGTGCTGGATTTCTTCTGCCTTTTTTTCCCACCATCGGTCTTGCATCTTCCTGATCTCACGCTGTGCCGTGGCTTGGAGAGACTTGGATCTGTCCTTTTTAGGAGCAGAGTTAGGGTTATTTTGCCACTCCATAAAGGCTTTGTTCTTTTTTCTCAATAGGTCTTCAATAGCAGTGTTGTTCTTGTCAAACCAGTCCTGGTGTTTGCGTTGTTTGGTGCCTAGGGCTGCCTTTGATGTTTCCTTCACTGTGTCTCCGAACTGGTTCCATTTCTCAGTTGAGCTTCCAGTGAGTGGTCCCTTGGCAGAAAGCTTGTCGTCCAGGCAGGACTGGAATGTTTGCAAATAAGATGGATCTCTAAGACGACTCATATTGTAAAATGCACGAACTGTCTGGGCGCATTTTGGTTGGCGAGGCGCAATGCACATTTGAAGAGTCGCTCTAACCAATCAGTGGTCTGTCCAGAATTCACCTCCTCTCATGGCTCTGGTGATCTGTACATCCTGGATGTCTCACCGGCTTACAAGGATGTAGTCAATGAGATGCCACTGTTTTGATCGTGGGTGCATCCACGTTGTTTTATATTTGTTCGCCATTCTGAACACAGTGTTCGTGATGGTGAGTTCGAACTCTGAGCATTTGCTGAGTAGCAGTAGGCCGTTGTTGTTCATTTTGCCTGTGCCGTGTTTGCCGAGCACTCCTTTCCATCTTTCATGGTCCTGGCTGACGCGGGCGTTGAAGTCTCCCAGTAGTATCAGCTTGTCATTTGTGGACACTGAGTGCGGGACGGCACTCAGGTCAGAGTAGAACTGCTCGATGGTCTCCTCTGTGCTGGTCAGTGTAGGGGCATATGCGCTGATGATTGTGGCATACTGGTCTTTGCTTAGAGGTAAACGGATCTTCATGAGCCTCTCGCTGATGCCCACAGGCAAGTCTGGCAGCTGTTTGAGCAAACTGGTCTTGATGGCCAGGCCAACACCGTGGATTCTGTCTTCATTTGAGGCTCTACCTTTCCAGAAGAAGGTGTATCCAGTGGTGGGTTCGCTGAGTGATCCCTCTTCGGGTAAGCGTGTTTGGCTTAAGACTGCTATGTCGATGTTATATCCCACCAGTTCTTTACCGATTAGAGCTGGATGGATAGATCATTGGAATACCATAATTATCATTCTCCAAGATTTGGACAGAGATACTTACAAATATTTTTCTTATGGAAAAAAATGGAGAGATTTGAAATAGATTAGGCTACCATTTGGAAGATTTAGAACCATTTGATTGGGCAAACCAAAGAATCATTTTAATATCTTTGTGTCAGTTTTTAAGGTCTTCATTAGTGTGTCCAACAAACAGGGTTAAATGACCTGCCCAGGGTCACACAGCTAATAAGGACCTGATATCACATTTGAACTTTGGAAGATGTCTTCCTAACTCTAGGCCTAGTGCTCTACCTATTGCATTACCTATGCTCCCATGTTCTCTCTGGTTCCCTCTTCTAGACATATTCAAGCATATCTATGACTTTCTTCAAATGTGGTGCCAAAAACAACCCTGTGTTGTTTGTTTAATACTTTCATTAATGATTGCATAAAGGCATAGAGTGCTTTATTTTTAAATTTACAAATGACACGAAGTTGGAAGGCTAGCATATTGGTTGAGTCAGAATCAAAAAAGATCTTGACCCACTTAGAAGATAGAGTTGAATCTAATATACTGAAATGTAATGAGGATGGGAGTTTCACTGGGTGGTTCAGTGGATTGAGAGTCAGGCCTAGAGATGGAAGGTTCTGGGTTCAAATTTGACCTTATACACTTCCTAGCTATGTGACCTTGGGCAAGTCACTTAACCCTCATTGCCTAGTCTTTTCCACTCTTCTGCCTTGGAGCCAATACACTATATTGATTCCAATTAATTAATTCTAATATTCTAACTAAGGGTTAAAATAAAAATGCAATGAGTATGATTCTAAAGTCTTAAAGTACTTCATTGAGAGAGAAGCTACCATGTACAAGTTAAGCACTTCTACAAGCAACACCACTTTTTGGACAGATCTCATCATTACATCAAGTGAGGCAAATGGTGGCACTCTATAACTTTGAGTCATTGGATCGAGTTCTACCTTCTAGGGCTAAGCAGAACAAATCTGTGTTTGTTCTCTTCCAGGGCAGCCTTTCAGACACTTACAGGCACTTATCATATCCCCTCAAAGTCTTTTTTTCTCCAGAATAAACATCAGCTCTTCCTTCAGCCAACCCTTGTATGGTATAATTCTCTCGTTGTGGTTGTCGTTCAGTTGTTTCTGTCATGTCCAAACCTCCATGACCCTATTTGGGGTTTTCTTGGCAGAGATTCAGGAGTGGTTTTCCCTTTCCTTCTCCAGTTCATTTTTTCAGATGAGGAAACTAAGGCAAGTAGGGTTAAGTGACTTGCTCATGGTCCTACAGCTAGTAAATGCCCACGGCCAGATTTGAACTCAGGAAAATGTCTTCTCAACTGGACCCTACTGCTCCATCCACTGTACCACTCTCTAGTTCCCTCAGCATCCTGGTTACCCTCCTCTAGACATATTCAAGCCTGGCCATGGCTTTCTTCAAATGTGGTATTCAGAACTGACCACAGTACAACAATCCATTGTGCTCTCCCTCATTCTGGACATCATACCTTTCTCATAGAGCCAAAGATAGAACTCACTTTTGCACTGCCATGTTCTATTTTCATACAGAGTAAATTTTTAAAACTTGTATATTTTTCACAGAAAACACTTACCCCTCTTTGGGCCTCAGTTTCATCATCTGTAAAATGAGATTAAATTGGATCATCTCTATCTGGTTAGTCATGTCACTAACACTCAATAATTGCTCTATTCTCCCTCTTCAGCCTCTCACTCAGTAGATCCTTTATTGTCTTTCTAATTTTTTTTAACCCTCACCTTCTTGAATTGATTCTGCGTATTGGTTCCAAGGCAGAAAAGTGCTAAGAGCTAGGCGATGGAGGTCAAGTGACTTGCCCAGGGTCACACAGCTGGGAAGTGTCTGGGGTCATATTTGAACCCAGGACCTTCTATCTCTAGACCTGACTCTCAATCCACTGAGCCACCCGGCTGCCCCACTTTATCATTTTTGTATTCCCTCCTATAGCTCCTATTCCTGATAACCTGACACTCCAAATGAAAAGCCTCCACTCAAAAGGTCTCCTCTTCTTCTTTGCTCTCCAATCAAATTCCTTTGCATTTGCTTATCCTTATTGCCATTTAGATTCTGTGTTGTTGGAGTTGTCCCTCCTCTGGCCATTTGCATCATCTCTTACTCAGTCCTTCAGGAAACCCCAGTCATTGGCCTACTCCTTTTGGCAACTACTCAGGGCTCTGTCCTCCTGAATGCTGAAGCCAGCACCACTTTCCTTGGTCTTTTCTTATATTACTTCCTCTTTTCCTCTCTGTAAGCTTTTTCTCCACTAGATTAAGTGCCTACTTAGTCTTCTCCCCCTCTCCCCTCTTATCTATCCCTCAGTTTCTCTTTGCTAGTTTCACCAGAAGGCCATCACTTTAGGCTTGGTCTGGGAATCAAGGGATATGCTTCCAAGTCCTCAGGCTGCCATTGCCCTGTTTTGTGACCTTTCACAATTTAATTGTATAAAGTTACGACTCACTAGTCCTAAATTTTTTCTTCTGTAAAATGAAGGGTTTAGTTTATCCTTTCCACCTTTTATTTTATATGTTCAAAGGGTCCTTCCAGGTATGAATCCAGTTTTATAAAGTTCTCTCCAGTTCCAGCATTCCTTTTTTTAAAAATTTTTTTCTATTTTATTTTCAGCTCTGAATTTTCTCCTTTCCTCCTTTCCCCTTCCATTCATTGAGAAAGCAAGAGAAACAAACCTCATTGCAAATATGTATGATCAAGAAAAACAAATTCCTGTGGAAGGAAGGAAGGAAGGAAGGAAGGAAGGAAGGAAGGAAGGAAGGAAGGAAGGAAGGAAGGAAGGAAGGAAGGAAGGAAGGAAGGAAGGAAGGAAGGAAGGAAGAAAGGAAGGAAGGAAGGAAGGAAGGAAGGAAGGAAGGAAGGAAGGAAGGAAGGAAGGAAGGAAGGAAGGAAGGAAGGAAGGAAGGAAGGAAGGAAGGAAGGAAGGAAGGAAGGAAAGGAAAGGAAAGGAGAGGAGGAAAGGAAGGAAGGGTGGAGGGAGGGAGGAAGGGAGAGAAGGCGGAAGGGATGGAAAGTAGGAAGGGAGGGAGGGAGGAAGGGACAAAGGAAGGGTGAAAGAAAGGAAGGGAGGGGAGGAGGAGGGGAGGAGGAGGGAAGGAAGGAAAGAAGAAAGGAAGGAAGGAAGACAGGAAGGAAGGAGGGAGGAAGGGACAGAAAGAAGAGAGGGAGGGAAGGAAGAGAGGGAGGGACAAAGGAAGGGTGGAAGGAAGGAAGGGTGGAAGGAAAGAAGGGAGGAAGGAAGGAAGGGAGGGAGGAATAAGCCAAGAAAATGAGGAAAAGAAAATATGTTTCAATCTGCACTCTTGAGTCCATTAGCTCTATATTTGGAGGTGTGGAGCATATTTCATCGTGAGTCCTTGAAAATCGTGGTTGGTCATTGTGTTGCTCAAAATTCCAGTCTTTCAAATCGATTATCATTTCAATATTATTAATATTGTTTATATTGCTCACTAGTTCTGCTCATTTCATTTTGTATAAGTTCTTAAAAGTGTCCCCAGACTTCTCTAAAACCATGTCCTTCATCATCTCTCTTTTTTTTAAGCCCTTTTTTTCTGTCTTAGTATCAGTTCTAAAATAGAAGAGTGGTAAGGACTAATCAATGGGAGTTAAGTGCTTGCCCAGGGTCACATAGCTAGGATGTGTCTGAGGTCATATTTGAACCCAGGTCTTCCCAACTCTAGGCTTCTCACTCTATCCACTCTGATACCTAGATGCCGCTTCCTTCATCATTTCTTATAGCATATTGTATTCTTATACCATAACATGTTTAAACAGTCTCCAATCGATGCATATCACCTTGGTTTCCAGTTCTTTGCCACCACAACAAAAAGAGCTACCAAAATGGTTTTTGTACATTCATATCCTTTTCCTCTTTCTTTGATCTTTTAGGGCTTAGCCCTAGTAATAATATCACGAGGTCAAAGAGCCTGCCCAGTTCAGAAGCTTTTGGAGCAGAGTGTCAAAATGCCTTCCAGAATGGTTGGACTAGTGCTCAGCACCACCAAGGTACATTAAAGTACTTGTTTTCTGACATCCCTTCCAATATTTGTCATTTTCCATTTTTGCCAGCTTAGCCATCCTGATCACTGTAAGGTGGCCTTAAAGAATTGTTTTCATTTCAATTTTTCCAGTCATTTGTGCTTAAAGCATTTTTGTATGACTATTGATACCTTTGATTTCTTCTGAAAACTGCCAGTTCATACCCCTTGACTATTTATCAATTGGGGAATAGCTCTTATTCCAGTAGATTTCAGAAACCACTTAGTCAAGCCTAACCCCAAACAGCATCTCCAGCAATGGTTCATTCAGTCCACACTTGATTTCCATTCATGGAGTGACCAATATTTAGTGAAGCAACAACCTATAGTCCTTTTGGATAGCTCTAATTATTTAGAAATGTTTTCCTTGTCTCCATACAAAATTTGTTCCCCTGTAACTTCCACCTAGGGCTCCTCATTCTTCCCTCCATGCCCAAGATCACACAGCTAGTAGTCAGTGGAGCTAAGATTCAAACCCAGGACTTGTGACTCAAAATCTAGTCTTCTACTACATCACTGATATCTACACATAGAAAAGCAGTTTACATTTAGTTCCCTAGCACCTTAAGTTTATACTTTTTTGGTTCTCATAGCCCCAGAAAATGGATAGTTCATGTGTTATACCTATTTTACAGATAAAGAAACTGAAGCTCATAGAGGTTCCGTATCCTGGCCAAAGTCCCAGAGGCAGTAAGTGTCAGAGCAAGAATACAAGATCAGGTGTCTTCTGACTCCAGGGCCACCACACCAGGCTCCATACATCACGAATGACCTCCAAAGAAAGTCATCCTTACAGATGTGTGATCCCAAACAAGTCAATAATTCTTGCCTGAGACAATTTCTCCATCTGCCAAATAGGGACAATAATACTTTTACAGCCTACTCATAAACTCTATTATATGAAAAGTACTTTATAAATCTTGAGACATAAATAAATGTGATCTAAAACATCATGAATGGAAAGTTATGGTTTGGCATATGGTAGGCACTTAATCAATGTTTGTTGGAGCAGCTAGGTAGCTCAGTGGATAGAGCACCAGGCTCAGAGATGGGAGATCCTGGGTTCAAATCTGTCCTCAGATATTTCCTAGCTGTGTGACCCTGGGCAAACAACTTAAGCCCAATTGCCTAGCCCTTACCGCTCTTCTACCTTAGAACCAATATTTAGTATTGATTCTAAGACAAAAGATAAGAGAGAGCTAACGACAGAGATGCACTGATAGATGATCTTGTGAACGGTATATCTTGTCTCACCTCGTCTGTTCTCCAAGACTGTGCAGAAAAGAATCTGTTTTTCAGATGGACAGCAAATATCACAACTTCCATGTGATCCTGATCTTCTTTCCATGAGCAAGTTGAGCAAGTAAAACTTGTTGTGCAGAGCCTGTTTGGGGGAGCCTGATTAAATCCAACACTCTTGACCTTTCACTCTTGTCATCCCCACCTTCCCTGCCCTGCTTGCAAAAAGCATTCCTTAGGCTCCTACTCAGCTATTAAGTTCTTTCTTAGCCCAGGCACTATGGTAAGTTCTGGAGATAAAAATACAAGCAAAAGGAAAGACAGTCAGTCCCTACACTCAAGGAGCTTCCATTCTAATGGGGAAAGACAATACCCAAAAGGGAGCTGGAAATCAGGGGGAAGGGGGAGGAAGGTTCCTGTTGAGGCATGCTGGGAAGTCAGAAACATAACCAGGGAGGAATGAACTGTGAGGGTCTATATCCAGGCCCAAACCCTGTCAGAAACTCACAAACAGGAGAAAGGTACCAGCATAGGCTAAGGATATTCTGAGATAAGAAAATCCGGGCCATGAAGGGAGTTCCAGGATGAGAAGGCCACTGAGGCATGGTGATGAACTGTCCAGAATCCAAATCATAGCTGCGAGGGAAATGAATGCCAGTTTTGTAAGAGCTCGAGTTTGCAGCTGGAGTCGCTACTGTTCCAAGGGGACTAAACACTCTTTTCTCTAAATTGGGCTTCTATTCTTCTATTTGCCTTTACATCCAAACAAGCTGGCCTATCACGGTCTCTTTCTTGCTAACGATATTCGTCCCCATACTTGGCCCCAGTCACTACCTCCATACCTGGCCCCAAATGGGCCTCAAGGCTGCCACTGCTGCTTGCCAAGGTTCTTCCAGTGTTCCCCTCTTTCTTCCCTTCATCACTTCTTTTTTTTCTTTTTTGCTATCAATCTCTGATGCCACTTCTGCTTCTCCCTCTGATTTTTCTTTCAGCTCATTACCAGTCAGGTCTAGAATCCCACAGGGGCATCTGGAGGCACTGGCTTGTTTAGTGATTCCTGAACCCCACATGGCAAGAATCCCATTTTCCTTGGCCCCGTTATCTATGAGAAATCAAGGAAGTTAGAATTCCCAGAAGCTCTGAGTCCAACCCAGAGCTTAACAGAAATCCCCTCTTTAATATCCCTAACAAGTGGTCATCTTTCAAAATCTCCAATGCTGAATTCACTGTCATCAGAGACAAGCAACCCATTCCACTTTTGGACTGCTTAAATTATTGGGATGTTTTCCTTATATTGAGTTTAAATCCATCCCTGCAACATTTTCCCCTTTGGTCCTTAATACTGCCTTCCAGGGCCAAGCAGACCACTCAGTCTAGTCTTCCTGGAGCAGTCTGAGGGTTCGAGAGCATCTGATTGATCTGGAAGCACAGTAGATACTGTTGAACTCAAACCACTGCCCCCTTCCTCCTTCTTGACTTGGATCATTGGAAACATGGGGAGAAAGGATGACTTCTCTCTCTTGTGTTCCCCTGTCTGCAGAAGAGTGATCTGCCAATCAACCTCAGGCCATCCAGCTGATGGCTCAACAATTGAAACTACCACTGGCTAGCCTAACGAAGATGAGCAGCCCAGTCAGCTGGTGACATGGCTTGGTCTCCCCATTCAACATGAAATATTAATATGTCCAATGAATGTTTTTTGCATGAGCCCATTCAAATAAGGTTTATATTCTGCTAACCATTTGCAAATGTTATCTCATTTAATCCTCACAACAACCTTGGGAGTTAGGTGCTATTACTATCCCATTTTTACAGTTGAAGAAGTGGAGGCAGGCAGAGGTTCAATGACTTCCCCAAGATAACACAGCCAATAAATGTCTGAAGATAGTGTTAAACTCATGTCTTCCTGACTCCAGACCCAGAGCTCTATCCACTGCACCATCTAGCTCTGAAGAACTTGGGGCCTGCCATTGAATGTTGGGTCTACCAACTCTCACCCAAAGCTCAAACTTATTGAGAGGGTGGCTTAATGCTTGGTGACAAAGTATTCTAGTTTTTATGATGGAATTTCTCTCCCGTATAAGCATAAAATGTTATTATTAAGCTCAAGTTCTCCTCTCTAATTGGGTCTGAGGGGGCCAGATACCAGGGAGAGCAGCAAAGTCTTCCTCCCAAGCTGGGATCACATTCCCCAACCTGGCAGCTTCCAGCAAAGCAGCTTTCTTAAGACACCTCAGAGCTGGCATGAGAAAGCTATCTTGGAGAGTACTCAGCCAGGCTCGATGCTGTGCCAATCACTATGCTTCTGCCCCAAATCATGCCACCCTCTGGGCAGGACAGGTCTAGGAATGCTTTCTACAGGGGAAGAAAGGGTCATAGGGACTGGAGATGTAAGGGACTCTTCATCAGCTCCCATGGATTCAATTTAAGTCACTTAAACTCCATTGCCTAGCCCTTACCACTTTTCTGCCTTAGAACAGAACAGAACAGATACTTATTGTTGATTCTAAAATGGAAGGTAAGGGTTTCTTTAAAAAAGAAAGATATATAATGGGTAGGCAAGTCTGGTGGTCAGGAGAGAGGGGAAAGCTGGATATGAAATTAAAAGTATAGGCAATGGAGTTTAAGTGACTTAATTGTCCAGGTTCACACAGCCAGGAAGTGACTGAGTTCAGATTTGAATGCAAGACCTCCAATTTCCAGTCCTGGTTCTCTACCCACTGAATTCCCCCTACCCATTGTATAACTTGAACTGGATGTTTTTAAACTCAACATATCAAAAAGTGAACTCATTATCTTTCTCTCCAAGCCCTCTCTTCTTTCTAACTTCCCTATTACTATGGAAGGCACCATCATCTTCCCAGTCATGCAGGCTCACAACCTAGGTGTCATCTTCAACTCCTTATTCTCTATGGGGTGTTCACAGAGGAAAAGCATCCTGGTATAAGAGCTTGCCAAGCCATTTTCAGGGCTGCTCATCCATCTTTAGTGTCCATCTTTCACCCAACTCTCACCAAGAAGCTCTAGTATATGCAGCGGCCACACCCTGGTAGGATACTTGGCAGACAGGATAAACCAGGTTGAGGGTAACCAACATACTTCAAACCCATCAGTGAGTTAGAGGAATATCTACCCCAAACATGTGGGAACTTCCCTTGGTGAAATGGGCAGATGAGAACAGTCTGTCCTGAAGGCCATGAAGAGGGCTGAAGCAGGTGCTGTAGAGCATGTAGGCGCTTGGTCAGGCAAGAAGCCAAGGTCATCCACTGCATCTTGGGACATCGCCAGTCATCCTGACTTTTTGTCTTGCCATTGGACTTAGATGACTCTAGAAGACAGAGTGAGGCTGATGACTTTGAGCATCTCTGCCTCACTTAAATCCAACTCAAGATAGAGTCAAGATATCACCCAATGATGTCACTGGTCCTCTTCCAAAAGGGGGAACAACTCTCTCCCCCATACCTAATGTTATTATGTCCTCTTGATTCTACCCTCTCAAAAATCTCTGGTATTCACATCTAAGTCTGTACCCTGGAGAGATTTTAAAGGGGGGGGGTGAGGACCTACTTGTACAAAAATATTTACAGCTGCTCTTTTTGTGGTGGCAAAGAATTGGAAATTGAAGGGATGTCCACTAGTTGGAGAATGACTGAACAAATTGTGGTGTATGACGGTGATGGAATACTATTGTGCTACAAGGAATGATGAACAAGATGATTTCAGAAAGAACTGAAAAGACCTCAATGAACTGATGCAGAATGAAATGAGCAGAACCAAGAGAGCATTGTACGCAGTAACTGAAACATTGTGGGACAATCAAATGTGATACACTTAGCTACTATTGGCAATGCAATGGTCTGTTAAATTTAATTGTGGTTGGACTCTGAATATTTATATAGGTGGTTGCCAGGGATTTAATTTCTAAATCCCAAAATGAATTACTAAAGTAAATGGAATTTATGGTAGTTTATTTACAATAGAGGGAAGATATTAAGGAATGAGAGAGAGGAAATTCTGGCTTCCTCTGAGCCAGATAAAAATACTAAGGCCCTAATCAGGGAAAAAAGAGTCTCAAGACGATGGAACTTTCCTTGAGGCTTCACACCTCCAGAAAGGCAGAGTCACTAAGTCAGCCTTTCACTCACCAATGGTGACCTTCTAAAATGGAAAGCAGTCTGGGTGTCAGTCTTCCAAGTCTCTCCTCAAGTGTCTGTCTTCCAGTCTCTCCTCTGAGTCAGAGAGCTCTTCAATCTCCTCAAATCGAATTGAATATCCTTCTTCTGGCGTCTGTTCCTCTTTTTTAAAGATCGTTTTCCCTTGTGTAACCTCCCCTAAGTTTCACATCTACCAATCACAGCAGATGCTTTTCTCCAGGACTGCCCACTCTTTAGTTCACACCTTCTTTGGTTAGATAATACCTTTTGGGCTACTTGCCACTTTTTTTTGGTTAGTTCACCTTTTGTAGTTACTTAACACGTTTTTGTAGTTAAAATGGGTAGATCTACTTAAAATACTGAGGTATCACCTTTGGGGGATTAAAATCTAAAAACATATTGTGGATTACAATTCAATCTTCCCAATAAAGGAAGAGCTAAGTATCTTCATTGTTACAATCAGGAGATAGCTAAATCCAATCCTTCACAGATCCAGGACAATTCTGAGGGATTTATGACAAAGAACACTATCGACCTCCAGAGAAAGAACTGTTGTCAGAATACAGATGAAAGCATATGATTTTTCAATTGTTTATTTGAGTATATGATTTGGGGTTTTTAATAGGATTACTCATTTACAAAAATGAAAATATGGAGGGGGCAGCTGGGTAGCTCAGTGGATTGAGAACCAGGCCTAGAGACGGGAGGTCCTAGGTTCAAATCCGGCCTCAGCCACTTCCTAGCTGTGTGACTCTGGGCAAGTCACTTGACCCCCATTGCCTAGCCCTTACCACTCTTCTGCCTTGGAGCCAATACACAGTATTGACTCCAAGACGGAAGGTAAGGGTTTTAAAAAAAAATGAAAATATGGAAATATGGTAGACACGAATAACCCAGGTTGAATCACCTACCAACACCAGGAGTGGAAAGGAAAGCGAGGAAGGGAGGGAGATAAATTCAATCATATAACTTGGGAAAATCTGTTTGGAAACTTGTTGTAACATGTCATTGGCAATAAATGAATGAATGAATGAATATAAATAAACAAAAAAGTTAAAAATAAATAAAAGTTTATTTTTTTTTCAGCAAAAAATACAGATGAAGGGGAAAAGGGTCCTTTTCTGGAATATGTGGCCTGTCCACCCATGGGGATAGGGAGGGGTGGATGGTTTGACAGACTCCCTCTTAATTAGCTGTCCTCCAATTAGAAATATCTTGGGATGGTCAAGAGAAGGGCTGAATAATGAGCTCCTAAAACTTCATTTATTAAGCTGCTTGGCCTAGCCTCCAGGTCTCCAGTAATTCCAGAGACCATGGAGACCTACCTATATATCACTTTATCAATTATGATGCTAGCCTATCAATTAAACCTGATATAATCAATAAATTGGTCTTTTTACCCAAAATTCAGTCTTTCAAGAGAATTTTAATCATAACAGCAAAGACTATGTTTTCCAAACTTAGTCTTAGTAAATGGTATGGTGGGTTACATTTGAAATAAAAGAACTTGAACTCAGATCCCAGCTTTGTCCCTTACTACTGTGTGACCTTCAGCAAGTTACTTTATCTGGGCCCCAGTTTCCTTCTTTGTAAAAAGAGGGGGTTACTTTGACCCAGCCATAGCCCTGCTGGGTCTGTACCCCAAAGAGATAATGGACACAAAGACTTGTACAAAAATATTCATAGCTGCGCTCTTTGTGGTGGCCCAAAACTGGAAAACGAGGGGATGCCCATCAATTGGGGAATGGCTGAACAAACTGTGGTATATGTTGGTGATGGAATACTATTGTGCTCAAAGGAATAATAAAGTGGAGGAATTCCATGGAGACTGGAACAACCTCCAGGAAGTGATGCAGAGCGAGAGGAGCAGAACCAGGAGAACATTGTACACAGAGACTAATACACTGTGGTATAATCGAACATAATGGACTTCTCCATTAGGGGCGGTGTAATGTCCCTGAACAACTTTCAGGGACCCAGGAGAAAAAAAACACCATTCATAAGCAAAGGATAAACTATGGGAGTGGAAACACCGAGAAAAAGCAACTGCCTGAATACAGAGGTTGAGGGGACATGACAGAGGATAGACTTTAAATGAACACTCTAATGCAAATACTATCAACGAAGCAATGGGTTCAAATCAAGAAAACATCTAATGCCCAGTGGACTTACGCGTCGGCTATGGGGGGTGGGGGGGAGGAAAAGAAAATGATCTATGTCTTTAACGAATAATGCTTGGAAATGATCAAATAAAATATATTTAAAAAAAAAAAAGAGGGGGTTAGACTACATGACCTCTAAGATCTCTTCTAGATTTCAATCTTGGACCCTAGGATCTCTATGCCTATTGCACTGTTTTGTACGCAATAGGACTTAATAAATAAAGGTATGTTGACTGGCTCATAATCAGCCCATTAACTGGCCCTCTTCTTTCCCATACCAGATCAGAGAGCTGAGAATGTCCCTCAGTAACTATAAGCATACATCTCAGGCTGTCTTGGTTTGGCCCTTTGGTCTAATTTCTGAGATCATCAGGAACATGGTGGGATTGGACGTCAAAGACACAGACTATTCCTAGAGTCAAGGATGCACATTTCCAGAAGCCTCTGGGGCAAAGAAGCCAGGGATACCGTAGGGGAGCATTCTGAAGAATTTTAAGCCTCAGCCACAAAACAAGTTGGCAGTGACTGATTCCCTTTCACTAAGGGGAAGATGTGTGCATCATCCTCATCATTATTATGCCAGACACCCAGGGAGTATTTGCTTTTTTCATTCTCTGGAGGATAAACTCAACAACGGCCTCTTCTGCCCCAGCACAAATAAATGGTCCCCAAGTGGTCTGAAAGAGGTAATCCATATCCCAGAGCACTTAATTCCCCATCCAGGGTTGTCTTGAGCCACGGGGAGTAAGAATCTGGCTCAGTCAAGAGCTGTAAGATGTTTGGGGTTCCTTGAGAAGATATAGAACATGAATGCAAAGTGAGTTCTTGGATATTAGATCAGAATTCTGCTTCCTTGACTGGCCATGGATTTTATTCAATTTGTTTGTTGTAAGTTTTTAATTCAGGCAGCACGAGGTAGGGCAATGGATAGAGTATAAGGCTTGGAGGCAAGACAATCCAAGTTCAAATTTAGCTTCAGACACTTCCTAGTTAGTGTGACCCTGGACAAATCATTTTACCTTGTCTGCCTCAGTTTCTTTATCTGTAAAATGGAGATAATAATAATGCCACTTACCTCCCGGGATTAATGAGAGACTCAAATGAGGTAATAATTGTAAAGCCCTTAGCACAGTGCCTGGAACAGTATAAACTATATAAATGTAAGCGATGCGTATGATGATGTTGATGATAAAATATCTTCTACAAGCACATGCTGGGGAGTTTGTAACTGTTGGAGATACAAAGGATAAAGAGACAGGGGCCTTTAAGGAGCACAGAACAAAGTTGTAGTAAGTAGAAACAGGTCTAGGCTAGGAGTCAGTAGACCCAAGTTTGTATCCTAGGCCTGCCATTAATCACAACAGTAATTCAGATTTAAAGAAAACCTTAAGGTTACTGGCTCTGTCATTTTCTCTCTGGGCCTTAGTTCCTTCTTTTGTCAAATAAAAGAATTAGACAAGATGATTTCTAAAGTCTGTAGTGGTCTACAGTTCTGTGAAATAAGCTAAGTCTAGTTATATAATGAAATGGGGACCCTACTGCTGGTCCCCAGGACTCATGTCCATAAGAGGTATAGTAAGAGTGCAGCTCAAATAATTCTTTTTTAAAAAAAAAACCTTTACTTTCTGTCCTAGTAACAACTCTAAGACAGGACAAGAGCTAGGCAAATGGGGTTAAGTGACTTTCCCAGGGTCACATAGCTAAGGAAGAGTCTGAATTCAAATTTGAATCCAGGTCCTTCCAATTTTCGTGCCACCTACCTGTCTCTTCATCAGCTTAAGTTAACAAACCTTTATTATTTGCACTTCCATTGAGCAAGATGCTGGGGTTAAAAAAAGGCAGAAACAAAATAGCCCCTGTCCTCCAGGCATTTTTAATATCTTAGGTACACATAGGTACTGATTCTCCTACAGAGAGGAAGCAGTCCATCTGCAGAAAAGAAACTATCAAACATAAATCCACCTCACAGTTTCAGAATGTCAGAGCCTGCTAGTCCTAGATGGATTGCACTGGAAAAGGCATGTATTCTTTCAATCCATTTTTTCACCTAAAAAGTGAAGAGCTGGGACAATGTGATTTCTAAAGTCCTGTCCAGCTCTACTGTTCATTCTCTCTCTGTCTCTCTCTCTCTTCTCTTCTCTCTCCTTCTCTCTTTTTTTCTCTCACTCTTCTCTTCTCTCTCCTTCTCTCTTCTTTTTTCTCTCTAACTCCTCTCTTCCCTCTCCCTCTCCCTCTCTCTCTCTCTCTCTCTCTCTCTCTCTCTCTCTCTCTCTCTCTCTATCTATCTCTCTCTCTGTCTCTGTCTGTCTGTCTGTCTGTCTGTCTCTCTTCTCTTCTCTCTCCTCTCTTTTTTTCTCTCACTCTTCTCTCTCCTCTCTTCTTTTCTCTCTCTTTCTCTCTCTCTCTCTCTCTCTCTCTCTCTCTCTGTGTTTCTGTCTGTCTGTCTGTCTGTCTCTCTCTCTCTCTAACTTCCAAACATTTCCCACCAGGTCCCGCCTTTGTTGGGCAGCAGGGACATTTGTGTGGGCAGCCAGATGGGAAGGCGGTTGGTTGCTATTGAAAGAGGAAGGTAATTTGCATCACATTTGTAGTGGTCAGGATGGTGATAGAATTGCTTTAGTCCATCCAACTTGAACATATGTCCGCTCAAGGCATTCCATAAAGTGGAATTTTAACTCCAGATCCCATATGAGGAGGAGAAAGAGAGAAAGAGGGAGGATCCAAAAGGCATGAGTCCTGCCCTGCCCCCACATTCTCCACTGGCCCCATTCTCCCCCTTTCTCTTTAAGTTAGTACATGATACTGGCTGAATCATCTTCATCATCGTCTAAAATCTTTCCATTTCCTAGCTGAACAC
The DNA here is from genome assembly GCF_027887165.1 of Monodelphis domestica. Lineage (NCBI taxonomy): Eukaryota > Metazoa > Chordata > Mammalia > Didelphimorphia > Didelphidae > Monodelphis > Monodelphis domestica. The sequence continues at coordinate 700,219,290 of NC_077227.1, read as the reverse complement.
AGACTGTCTTTCACCTCTGGACTTAATTAAGGTCAAAAGAACCAAAAGATTGCAAAATCATCTTGAAGAATAACTCAAAATGTGGAAGAAGCCCCCCAAAGGGGTATCTGGACAGAGCAGTTCTAGCTCCAAGTAGCACTTCCCCTGATTCATCCCTATTCCACTTTCCTGTTCAGTGACTCAGTTTCCCAGGTGTATGATGGGGCCAGGAGCACTTTCCTATCCCTTTTTTATTCTCAGAGGGTGACTGAGTAGAGAATTATGGGAGAAGACTGAAGGAACTCATTTAAGTATATTAGAGAGAGATGTCACAGACATTTTATAGGAAATCTTCAGACTTCTTCCACAGAATACAAATTTCTTCCCTACTTTGAAGCTGGGGAGGACCTGAATGATCCCAGTTTATATCCCTCATTTAACTGATGAGGAAACTGAGGAACAGAAAAACTAAGTGATTCATCCAAGGTCATACAAGCAGATTTGAACATCACACTGGTACTTCCTCATCCACTATATTACTTCACCATCTTTGCTTTTTCCTTAATATCTCTTAGAAAACAAGAGTATTGAGGGATTATTTTCTGATAAAAGCAGAGATTTTGGAGTCATTCATAATCTGAAATTGACTGTCTTCCAAAGAAACAGGTCTTGGATTTTCTGTTAACACATAGAGCATATCCGAGGGAAGCTGGCAGGAATAGACTCTGAAAAGATTTTAGTAAAGACTGAAATTTAGTTCAATTCTACTTAATCCCAATCACTGAGCACCTACTATGTGCAAAACCCAAGCACCCTAAACATCTACTATATGCATATCACAATTAATAAGCACCTACTAGGTGGCACTGCAAAGAAACCCAGTAAAGGAAGTCCCAGGGAGACTCATGCATTGATCATGTGTTATTTGAAACCTACAAATGATGAAGCAAGAGGAAAAGAAATATTGCTTTAGGTATCCCCAGAGACTTTTCCAAGCGGAACTGTTAGACTGAACAAATGTGAAATAGAAATGCCTCCTTGACCTCCTCACTCCCACAACATCAAAGAGTTCCACAGGGATCCACAGGGATCCAGGTACTCATCCTTCTGTCCCCCATTCCAACCCTTCTGCTGGCCCTGTTCTTCCACTGCATAGTTAAATCCTGAAAAAATGGCAGTCCACATGGCCAGAATCCCCCTGGACATGGCCAAATCTCATTTTTCTCAGCAACTCAAATCTCACCTACCCTGTGGCTATGAAACTCTACAAATAATCAGAGTTGATGTTTGTGTACTGTCTCATACATTAGCTATGCATAAATTATTTCATCTGAGCTTCACAATTCTATGAATTAAAGACTATGCATATTATTATGCCCATTTTACAGATGAGAGAGTAGTACAGTAGAAAGAATACTAGATTTAGCATCAGATAGCCCCCAGTTTAACTCTTACTGTACAATTTACCACCTGTGTGACTGGGAGCACATCTCATTCCCCTTCTAGTACTTAGTTTTCACATATGTAAAATGAGTAGATTGGACCAGAAGACCTCAAGCCCTTTCCTGCTCTACCTCCATGATCCTCTGAGTCACAGAGAAGGTCAGTGATTTATTCATAGCCATAGAGCTCCAGCAGCACAGGCAGAGTTTGAACGCAGGTCTTCTGACTCAAGTTCAGAACTCCACCCCCTAGAGCGGATACAATCTCCTGCCTCTCTAATGTGAATCAATATTCCTTATTAAGACTCCCTGGGAAGCCTCAAAGCTTTCACCCCACCCCAACTCCCCAACCAATGAACCTCAGTGTGATCCAGGAGGAAGGGGGTGGTACTTCTGGGACCTGCTTCCTGGAAAATGTCCACCTCCTCTAATAACCCACAAAGCACTTGGCCTGGGCCTCCAAAGGACAGATTCATATCCCAGATCCCCTATCTAATTACAAAGATAGCAGCAACAACTCCACATTTCCGTGGCACTTTTTAAGGGTTTACAAGCATCTTCTTGGCAAGTGCCCAAAGAGGGCTGAATCCAGAGGCAGAGGGCCTATGCCCAAAAACCTGACTTGGCCACTTACTACTCTACCCACTACCCCTATGACCTTGGGCAAATCAATCACTTAAGCTCTCAGGCAGTTTCATGAGAGGCAGCAGGGTGAGGTAGCTAGACTGGCTGCAGCTTGAGTCAGGAAGACCTGGGTGTGAATCCTGTCTCAGACACTTACTGTCTGTGTGCCCCTAGGTAAGTCTCTTGATTTCTCTGCGTCTCAGTTTCCACTGTAAAATGGGCCAGTGGGCCTCTGAGGTCCCTTCCAGCTCACTCTCACTCTCTCTCCAGAATCTTCAAAATGAAATTGGGGTTGAGATTTGAAGGTTCCTTATCCTCCGGTCTGATTTCTCTCAATCACAGCTCTTTAGCCTTGGGGGTCTGGGCAAAAGACAACCACTGTGGCCCTCCTTTCCTAAATGAAGTGAAATGAAGTCGCGGGACCCTGCTCTTAGAACCCGGTCCTGCTCTAAATCCTCTGGACCCCGCGTCGTTTCTAAGTCCATCCCACTCCACCGGCGAGGTCCTCGAGAACTTCCTGCCTGCCCGCCCGCCTGCCCGCCCCGCCGCACGAGGCGTTCCCAAGTCCAGTCTGCAAGCCTCGGTGAAAGGGTTCGGCTTGAAAGTTGGGGGGCTCGCGCCCTTCTCCTAGGGAGCGAGGGTCTCGGGATCTGCTGAGACGGGGAGAGGATGGAGGAAGAGGGAAGCTGACAGAAGGGTACAGTCCACAAACACGACCCCTGCTGAGTGCCGGACCCAGGGCGCGGGCCGGCTGGGGTTGGGGTCGGCCCGGCGGGGAAGAGCGGACTGGGCTGGGCTGGGCTGGGCTGGGCTGGACTGGGCTGGGCTGGGCTGGCGGCGCCCGAGAGCCGCCCGACGTCCCGGGCCTGATGTCAGCAGTGATTTATAGGTGAATCAGGAAGGTGGGACCAGAGGGAAACATGCAAATCGCTCGGGTCCACCCCCCCGGGCTCACCCAGACGTTGGGACTCCGCGCTGCTGCCGCTGCCTCCTTCGCCGCTGCCGCTCTCCCTCTTTGGCCCCGCAGCCGCTGCTGAGCCGGGCCGGGCCGGGCCGGGCCAGGCTGGGCTGGGCTGCGCCGAGCTGCGCTGGGGAGCCACCGAGCAGCGCTGGGGAGCCACCGAACTGCCCTGGGGAGCCGCCGCTGCCGCTCGCCCCCGAACCCCTTTGGACCTGGAGCGATGAGCGGAGCTGATCTCCTCGGCAGCGAAGCGCTCGGGGAGGCTGGAGCAGGGCTGCAGCTAGGGGCGGCGGAGCCCGGAGCAGGCAGCCCTGGAGGCGGGCACACCCCGGAGGCGGTGAGTTTCTTTCTCCTGCATCCTCCGGGAGGGCAGCCAGTCTCCGGGGGAAACTGTGAGTCTCCCAGCCGAGCTAGTGCAGTCGAACCCCCGCCCCCCCAGGGGTGACGGCCCCTTCCCCTTGGCCTCTGACCACCCCCCTCCCAGCACACACACGCACACTCACACACACACACACCACGCACTCTCTCTTACACACACACACACTGTCACACACAAAAGCGCGTGCTGTATTCCAGAACCAGCATCCTTCTCGCCCCCCACCCCCAAATCAGCGCTCACGATTCAGTAGCAGGAGGGGATTTCTCCGCTTGCTTTCCCAGATCCAGGCTTCTAGGAGCTCTCGTATCTCCAAGGGAACGCCTTGTCGGTCCCCTGGCGCCAAGATTCACCCCAAACCCTTAGTCTGAAGGGAGTGACCCAAAGAGGGAAAGCTTCGAAGTCCTGAGTGAGGCAGCCACGCGCGGGCCCTCGTCGAGCCGGGACGGGACCCACTTCCCTCCCTGCAGGGCCGGACCTAAGTTAGCAGACTCTGCTAGTCCCCGAAGTGATTGGGATCTAGTGGGCGTGTATGTTTGCTCACCCCGCGGCCGCCTGTATCAAGTGGAGATCAGGCCGGACAAAGGATAAGCATCGGCAGCTTTCCGGACAAGAGTTCACTGACAAGGAAAATGTGTTTTCTGAGAGTTGAAATACCAAGAGATGGGGCTGGGCTGGGCTGGGGTGAGGTGGGGTGAGAACCCTCAGGAGGCACCGCTTTCCGCTTAAAATGGGCTTTCCAAATTTAAGATCCCGGTCATTTATGGGCTTATACTCCGCTTGCGCATCCCGACCTATTGGTAGTACAAAGGGTAACTTGTTCTCAACTAGCTGCAGTTTTTCTGGCTGTCAGAACGCCAGGAGTGTTTGGGGGCGGGGGAAGGAATTGACAGGGCTCGAAAAGACGCCCCACGATGATCTCCAAGAGGTCTTCTAGAGCTAAGCTCTGGTCTGCTGCTGTGTTCTAAGGCTTCTCCTGGTTCTGATCGTCTTTTCTGTGATTGTAAACTCCTCCAAAGCTAGGGCTGGTGGCTCATTCTGTCTAAATACTGATATCTCTGCTGTGCCTTGCATATAGTAGGTGCCTAATAAATGCTTGTTGAATTGAATTGTGAGGGCCCTTCCAGCTCTGACGTGTTATATTTGGAGGCCCCTTTCCAGTCATAACATTCTATGTTCCCGGGGCCCTTCTAGCTTTGCCAACTGTAATGTTCTATTTGCCTTAATTGGAGAAGGGGAAAGAGCACTTTCTGTTGAGTTAGAATCATAATCACTGTAGGACAAGACTAGGGTTTTCCTAGTCTGACCTCGTTATTTTACAAATGGGTAAAGTAAGATGATGAGAAGTCAAAGAACTTTTCCATCAGCAATTAGAGTGAGAGAAGCTGATTAGAATCCGGACCTGACTTCCTGGGCCAGTGACTGTTTGTTGGGGGGGGGGGCGATTCCTGGCCCCTATGTCTTAAGAATATGGCAGCTTTTCCTCCAGATGTCTACTGGACTGAAAAAAAAAGGAGGATCAAAAGCATAATTTTTAAAAATCAAATTTCTAGGGGCATCGATGTAGCAAACACTGGGGTCTGGGGTCAAGGCGGCCTGGGTTTAATCTGGGCTGATACTTCCTAGCTGCCTGACCATGAACAAGTCATTTAACTGGAATTAACAACCTTCTCTCTTAGAGTTGATACTAAGACAGAAGGGAAGGGTTTTAAAAAATATATTTCTGAGTAGGCTTGGAATCTTGGAGGCAGGGAAGAGTTGGTACAATCCACAATAGAATATTACAATAGAAATGGATGCTAAAAATCATCTAGCCCTATTCCATCACCCTACAGATTGGAGGAAGAAGAGAGGAGGGAAATAAGCATTTATATAACACCTACTATATGCCACACCTTTATCCTCACAACAACTCCATGAAGTAGGTGCCATTATTGGTTGTTATCCTTCATCCTCAAAGAAGACATCACTATATCAGGGTCAGTGTACCGTGTCAGACTGAGGCTGAGCAGACCAATATGAGCTTGAAGACTACCACAAGCTAGGCACAAATAACTTGCTATTATTACCCCCCTTTTTATAGTTGGGGAAACTGAGGCAGACAGCTGTTAAGTGGCTTGACCCAGTGTCACACAGCTAGAGAGTAAACTGAGGCTTGGGGAGGTTAAACGACTGGCCTAATTCTCTTCAATCCTGGGATTTTTTCCCTGTATAGTAGTAGTTGCTTTCTGCTTAGCCTTTAACCTCACCTATAGCTCAAAAAGTTATATTTAGTTATCGTAGAAAACTAGATGTTTTGATGGCATAGGACCATAGAAGACTGGCAGCATCCCCAGACATCCTGAACTTTTTTTGAGAAACTGGTAGGAAAAGAGACTGTATTTATGGAACACCTTAATCTTCCTGCTGGCTACAAGGAGGTTGAATGTCTATTCAGTCTAATCCAATCTCTTAATAAGTGTATTCCTAGCATATTTTTGTTCAGATACTTTCTGCCCTAAAACAACTCTAAAAAAGAAGGGCAGGGACTAAGCAAACAAGAGTTAAATGACTTGCCCAGGGTCACAGAGCTAGGAAGTATCTGAGGTCAGATTTGAACCCAGGTCCTCAAGACCCCAGGTCTAGCTCTCTATCCACTGTGTCACCTAGCTGCCAGCTATTAAGAGACTGCATATTATACAAAACTTTGTTCTGATGCTTCTCATGAGATACGTTCTGAGAGGGAAGAGTGATTTGCCTTGAGATCTTTTCTCCCACAGATATTGGAAATAAATTAGAATCATAGCAAGAGACCTCAGAGATCAATCCTTGCCACTCCCTTTCTTTACTGAGGCCCAGAAAAAAATGATGCACCCAAAGTCCCACAGTCATTTTGATAGCAAAGCCAAGGCTTAAACCCAAGTCTACTGATTCTGAGTTGGCCCCGTGCCATAGGATTGAATTGAAAAAGCCATCATCTGGTTTCATCAAAAAAAGATGAGCAGTGGCAGGACTGGAAGTGACAAGGAGCATTCTCTTGGGCTTCCTGTTGCACATTTTGTTTCTGGGTTACCTTACTGCCCTGAAACAGCTCCCTAGTAAGCACGGTGGCATGTAGGGATGGAGTGGATCATTGGCCTGGGCTGCTTTCCTGATCCCTTGGGAGTTTTAGAAGGATGTGAGACTGAAAGATGCTTCCCTGTACGTGGAAGATAACAAGGGTTGGCGTTAAAGCAGTCAAGTCTCTGAAGAACCAGTCTCTTTCTAGTGGGGCATGACTTCCGACTTTGTCACAAGAGGAAGTTGTATATTTTCCAAAAGACTCAAGCTGGTTGTCAGCCGTGACTTTGTGTCTCTATGCCTTTGTCATTCCTTAAGGAAGCTCTTTTCAAAAGGGGAAGAGGAGGTAAAGTATGAGACCCCATTTAAGTTCTTTATTTTTCTTTTCTCCCCCTTTAAATCCTTACTTTCTCTTTTAGTGACAATTCTAAGCTAGATGGGTAAGGGCTAAGCAATGGGGATTAAGTGACTTGCCCAGGGTCACACTGCTAGGAAGTGTCTGAGGCCAGATTTGACCTCCCATCTTTAGGCTTGACTTTCTATCCATTGAACCGTCTAATCCCCTCAGTTCTTTTTAATATAGGAAGTATTCACTTGCAGAGTCAGGAAATAGGAATCAGAAGCTCTGGGTTCTAGTTTGATCTCTGCCATTTATTTTGTTTCCATCTCTGGGCTTTGGCTTCCTTTTTGAAAATGAAATGTTCCCATGCAACAACCTCTGAATTCTCTTCCAGCACTAACTTTTCATATTCTGACATACCTTCTTGCTGTGACATTTCATATGCTAAGACCCTCCTCCCAGTTCTGACATTCATTGACGCTTTTACATTTGGGTTTCACTGTGGAACTGAACCTAAAATGTCTGTGAAATCAGCATCTCAATGCCAATAGTTAGTGGAGATGGCTGGGACTGGCAGAACTGGGTCTTATTTTGCTTTTCGCTGTTGTTCAGTCATTTTTCAGTCTTGTCTGACTTCATGACCCCATTTGGGGTTTTCTTGAAAAAGATACTGAAGTGGTTTGCCATTTCTTTTTGCAGCTCATTTTACAGTTGAGGAAACTGAGGCCAACAGGGTTAAGTATCTTGTCATGGGGTCACAGAGCTAATAAGTGTCTGAGGGTGGATTTGAACTCATGAAGATAAATCTTCCTTACTCCAAGCCTGACACTCTGCCTGTCTAATACTTAATTTCTCTCTGTGTGGGTCCTGGAATGTAGACTGGGAAAGCCTTTTTTTTTTCCTTTTTGAATCCCTTATCTTCTGTCTTAGAATTAACACTAAGGGGGGAAAGGAGAAAAAAAAAGGACTGTATATAAAGTGTTGGTTCCAAGGTGGTAAGAACTAGGCAATTGAGATTAAGTGACTTGCCCAGGGTCACACAACTAGGAAGGGTCTGAGGCCAGATTTGAACCTAGGTCTTCCCAACTGCAGACCTCAAAGCTCTATTCACCTAGCTGCCACTGGAAGCCTCTTTTATCCTTTTTGTCCTGGGCTGGTAGGTCTTTGGTTATGTGCAAGGCTGGTATAGAGTCAGTATCAATGAGCATTTCTAAGATGTGCTTTTATTTAGAGCTGCTCATAGACACTTAACTTGGAAACGGTTTTAGAGGGCTACTGAGCCCATTTTAATCTCCCCAGAGATGAGATAGGGAACTGAAATAGGAAACGAATGTTGAATTATCTATCTCTTCAACAGAAAGCAGACTTATCGGAAGGCCCTTGGGTGTTCGGGAGATTTACATGCCAAAATGCATGGGTTTGACTCTTACTAGCCATCAGAGAAACATGGCTACTAATCAACATAATGTATTGCTGTAATAATAAACGGTTAACAAACTGAGACTGTCAAAGGGGCAAAGAAAGCACCCCAAGCTTCCAGCTCATGAGGAAAGACACATTTTTGTAGTGTGGCAACTTGAGTGCAGCCTGCCAGACCTGCCCTCTTCCAACAGCCAAATGACCTGAGATTTTTCTTTAGGGCTTCTTCTCTTTCCAGCTTGGCCTCCATCCCATCTCTGGGCCCTGGCTGCTGTGTGATCACCTGTTGTTATGTAAACAGGGAGAACAGTGGAAATGTACTTCCTCCTCCCAGAAGATGATTGGGGCATCAAGATGGCCTTTGCTTGTGAAGAACATTATTTGAAGAATCATAGAATGCCACACTTTAGAGTGATCTAGTACAGGAGGAGAAGAAGGGGAGGAGGAGGAGGAGGAGGAGGAGGAGGAGGAGGAGGAGGAGGAGGAGGACAAGGATACAGCATGTATAGACTACTTTTACATAGATTATCTCACTTGAGTGGCACAACAACCCTAGGTAGGGGCTATTATTATCCCCATTTCACAGATGAGGTAATTGAGCAAAGAAGGATTATGTGACTTAACCGGTGTCTGAGGCAGGGTTCAAATGCCCGGCTTCCTGCTTCCAAGTTAACACTACTACCCATTGTACCACCAAAGAACACAGGATTCGTCACCTGGAGTAAAAGACCTTTAAAAATATTTTGATAATCTTATTTTAATATGGTTGACTTTCTTTATAATTCTAATGTATTTTATTTTATGCATCTGAAAAATGTTATTCTTGGAAGAGATCTGTAGGCTTTCCCAGAGTTCCAAAGGGGTCTAGGACATACAAAAAGTTAATCTATCCAACTTCCACTTATTTCACAAAATGGGAAACTGAGCCTCCTAGAAGGGATGGGAGTCATCTTCACAATGTATACCTATACAGGACAGAGACAGAATACTAAGCCAGGTTTCTTGACATGATGCCAAGTCGTCTTCCTAAGCCTCTCCTTAGGAACAACCTCTGTCATTCATTAATTGTCCAACATGAGGAAAGACTAGGCCAGTTGGCTTTGCTCTGCTTCAGAGGCCACAGTCTGAAGCCCTGACCCTGAGGACAGCCATCGGCCCAGCTTCACCCTTCAGCCCAGTAGCAGCCAAGGATGCTATATGAACATCCATTCCCACCACTGGAAAATTAACTCATAGAACCCTAAGACTGCAGAGGTAGAAGGAACCGTGGAACACAGAGTCAGAACTGGTCTTAGAGATCATCTGGTACAATCTCCTCATTTGACAGATGAGGCAGCTTTGACTGTCCAGAGACAAAGTGGGAGCCACATAGCCTAAAAAGCCAAGTATTAAAGTAGAAAGAAGGGCAATTAGATGTTATACTGGCTAGAGCATCAGGACTGGAGTCAGGAAGGCTCATTTTTCTGAGTTCAAATCTGGCTTCAGACACCAACTAGCTGTGTGACCTTGGGCAAGTCACTTTATCCTGTTTGCCTCAGTTTCCTCATCTGTCAAATGAGCTGGAAAAGGAAATGGCCAACCACTCCAGTATCTCTGCCAAGGAAACCCAAATGTGGTCACAAAGGGGTGGACATGACTGAAATGACTGAACAACAACAACAAAAGGAGAAAGAACCCTAGATTCAGGATCAGGTGCCTCATTCTGTCATTAATTCAGGTGGGTGGCCATGAGAGAGTCACTTCTTTCTTTGTATTTCAGTTTCCTCCTCTCCCAAATGAGATGATTTTACCAGGAGCAATGAGAGCCTTAAAACTCTCAAGTGCTCATTGGAACCAAATTAAAATGTCATTGCAGGGATGTTCAATGGATTGAGAGCCAAGCTTGGAGACAGGATGACCTAGGTTCAAATCTGGCCTCAGAAACTTCCTAGCTCTGTGACCCAGGGCAAGTCACTGTAATAATTAAAATTATGAGGCTGATAGTAGCTTAATAACTTTATTAAGTCAAAGTAGTAGTAGTAAAGAAAGGGAAAGAAAGAAGAGAGGTAGAGGGATATTTAGCTTTCTAATTTGTTGGCCGCCATGATGGGCCTGTGGCTAAACTCTGACAATGGTTCCTGCAGCTCTCTATGCTCCAGCCAGAAGACCCCAAAGACCACCTGGTCTGATCTTATAAGCTCTTTTCTTCACCCATTAACTCTTACACGTCACGTCTCAGGAACCAACCATAGTTTCTTAATTTGCACCTGTGGAATCAGTTGCCCCTCTCATTGGTTCCTTGGTTCTTTAACTTCCTTTCTCTGAGAGCTTATCTATACCTAAATTTACTCAATGGTGTTTAACCTCCGAGTCATTGAGAGATGACGCTAAAAAAAGTGGCATAATGGAGAGAGAAATTTGCTTATGATATAACTTAATCCCAGTTGCCCAACCTTTATCACTCTTCTGATGTATTGATGGTATTGGTTCTCAGATGGAAGATAAGGGTTCAGGGTTTTTTTTTTAATTTCACTGGGAAATGTTTTAACAAAATAAACATTAATATAATATTTTACAGCCTAGGTAATATTAATTTGTGGTTTTCTAAGGCAGTATGGGGCTTACTGGAATCCCTTTGAGTTTGACACCATTTTTTTAGCCCCTTGGAGCTGTCATATTGCTGAGATTTTATGACTTATCCAAGATCCAAAAGGGCTAGAACCCAGGGCTCCCCTCACTACCCAATACGTGTGTCCTAGGATAATACAGCCTAATACAAAAATCTATGAATATAACACCAATTGCCTAGCCCTTTCCACTTTCTTAAAAACCACATTATTACCTTCTTTTCTGTTCAGCAAACACATAAGCAGTATCCATATTGTCCAACTAGTGGATCTCTAGGGTTCCCTCTGGTCTAAATGTTCTAGGGTGACTGCAACCTAAAGAGAAAACACGACAAACCATAAAGCGGTCTGGGAATGTAAGGCATTATTTATAGTGTAGAAAGAGTTCTAGTACCAGAAGGAGAGACTTTGGGTTTGATTCTTACTGCTGGCATTTACCAGTTGTGTGGCACTGGATGGATTACAGAATCCCAGAATCCCAGTGATGGGGGGAGACTCAGAGACTCTAATACAATCCAGATCCCGAAGCCTCAGTTTCCTCATCCTTAAAACTGATATAGCAGCTAGGTAGCACAATAGATAGAGTACCAGACCTGGAGTTGGGAGGACCTGGCTTCAAATCTAGTCTCAGATATTTCCCAGTTGTATGACCCTGGGCAAGTCACTTAACCCCAATTGTCTAGTTGTTGCTGCTTTTCTGTCATAGAATTCATCCTAAGACAGAAGATAAGGGTTTAAAAAAAAACAGCAGTATAACAATACCATGTCCTGAAGACATTATAGAATATGAGGCATTATTCTTATAAGGCATTCTGTGCCCAGAGTTCAAAAGACCTGAGTTTATTGTGTCTCAGGTACTTATTAGCTGTATGCCCTTGGACAAGTCATTCATGTCTTTCACTCCCAAATTTCCTCCTCTGTAAAAGAGGAATTACAGAGGACAACTGGGTGACTCAGTGGATTGAGAGCCAGGCTTAGAGGCAGGAGGTCCTGGGTTCAAATTTGGCCTCAGACACTTGCTAGCGGAGTGATCCTGGGCAAGTCACTCACTCAACCCCCCATTGCCTAGCCCTTATCGCTCTTCTGCCTTAGAACCAACACACAATATTGATTTTAAGATGGAAAAAAGGTTTTTTTGTTTTTGATTTTTAGAGTTTTTATTTTATTTTTTTATTTTCTTTATTTCATTCCAGTAACAAATCTATTTTTTTTTAAGGTGGGGGCACAGTGGGGAGAATAATAACAGTCCTTTTTCCCTTGGAGTTGGCATAAGGATATACTGGATTAACATATGTAAAATACTTTGCAAACCTTAAATGTTTGCTATTATTTTTATGAGATCTCAAGTCCAGGGTACTGAACAGCTCTCCATTTGGAAATGTATAACCCCAAAAACCTACGTGTTCAACCTTTCCCCGAGCCCTTGGTGTGGTACCTATTCCTGTTCCCATAATGGCTTGGTTTGGCTGCCCTGATCACGGCCACCAGAAGCCCCACTAACAAAAGTTATACTGACTCCTCCTCCCTGGACAGGCTATAAATAGCACCCTGAGAGGTGATTTCAGTCTCACTTCTGCCATTTTCCACTAGTTTGTCTGACTTGGGGGGGGGGGTATTTGCAAATTTCTATTAAAGCTACTGTACGGCTTTTTTGAGACCATGAAAAGCAGGCATTTGCCTCTCAGAGGGAGTAAAGCATCTGGAACACATCTGGAATAATTAGGGCCCCCAGAACAACATAATGGGGGATTTGATTTTAACTCTGCCCTTACCTCAGAGTTTTTGAGGGATAATCCCGCGAGGATGCATCTTCCATTTTGAAGTCGATGGAGAGGGATAAGATTCAGCATGTGGAATTTCACTTTGCAAACAACTTTTCAAGAAAGCCTGGAGAGTCCTTTCACGTTGGGATTCCTTAAATATTTATGAGACCTCTATAGTGTGTTAGATAGCTTGGCTTTTTGTCAAGGGGGAAGTAGCTTTCCTAATGGGACCAGGACCACCTCCCGTGATGTAAGCTGAATATCTGGGAGCCTTTTTCCATAAGCCACTCCTAGAACACAGTTAACTTCTCCCCTGACACCTCCCTTCCCATAGTGCTTGAATGTCGATTAACAGCAAATGAACTGGAGGACTCTCCCGTTTGCCTTCAGAGAATCACTGATGTCATAATCTCGAGCTGGGGGGAGGGAGAAGAGCTCAAGAGTGCAGAAGCAGGGACGGGGCTATCTAGAAAATAACAAGGAAGGCTCTGAGAAGAGCGTTCCGATCCTTCTTGTCAGGGTCCAGGTCTGGAGATGACATGATGATGGAAAGCAAAGACTGGTAGCCAATAGGAAGAAATGGTTTCCATGCTTGAGTGCATTACCACTCTGAGATTCCTTCATTGGTGGTTTGTATTTGTGTGATTAGAATCTGTTACCCTAAAAACTACAATCCCCAGCAAAATTATGATTCCCGGAACCCCACTCACTTCTGTTGTTACGTGCTGACATAGACAGGATATAAATTGGGTGGAGGTCCGTCTTCTCTTTTTCCCTCCTGTTGCAGCTTTGGTGGAGCAGGGATTTTTGAGCAAGTAGAAAAACTCAGTCATGTGGTTCTATTTTGTCAGATAATAAAATTTATAAATATAATACTTCAAATATTGCACATTAATTTAAATCCTACATATTCAGTTGACCAATGGAAGAGCACTGGGTCTGGAATCAGAAAGACCTGAATTCAAATCACTTATCCCTGTTTGCCTTTGCTACCTCATCTGTGGAATGATCTAGAAAAGGAAGTGGCAAACTACTCTAGTACTGTAAAGGTGAACCTATGGCACGTGTGCTGGAGGGGGCTGTTTCACTCCCCATCTCCACTGTGCCTGAGGACATTTTTTTCACATCATCCTCCTCTCTGCCCAGCAGCCCAGTGGGAACACTTCCTTCCTCCCCTGTCTGGGGTAAGGGAGTGACTCACATGAGAAATGAGGCTTTGGGCACTCAGTCTCTAAAAGGTTTGCCATCACTCTTCTAGTAGCTTTGCCAAGAAAATTCCAAATGGGATCATGAAGAGTTGAACACAACTGAAATGACTAAATATTCCAGAGACACAGAGAGAACCCTGACTGATATGCAGAGTACCAAAAATGGACTTTCCTTTAAAACTCCAACATTTCTCCCCATCCTATGTAGATAGCTGTTAGGGCCACTCTGACCCTTATACCCCAAATTTGTTTCTTCCTTATGCCTTCAACCATAACCTTAACTCATGGCCCTCAGTCAGTCATCTTTAATCAGAATCACTTTCAGGATTTATCCCTGGTACAGATGAAATATGGCATCTCACTATGGCTCCCCCGAGGCAGCCACTGTCCCTCTTTTCTCTCCACCACTTTCCTGGGCTTTCCAAAAAAAATGGCTCCTCCACTTTGTCATCTAGCCCTCTGAAAAATTAAGAATTGTATAAGAGAAGGAGAATGTGGGAGTGGAAATTTGGATGGAACAATTATCTCCTTTTCTTCAGCCCTACAGAATCTTGATTTTTGAAAGTTGGTTCCGATTTCTCTCTGATTTATTCCAAAGGATATGTCCTTTTCAGGATAAAGAAATGTTTGCCTATGTATTTTAATGCCCCACTGAATTTGGGGAGCAGCTGGATGAAGATAGAAATGGCAGTGCTGGATAGACATAGGGATTTTTGAATGCCTGGCAATAATTTCCCCAGTGGTTCACCAACCACAAGGTGGGAACCATTGATTTAAGAGACCTTTTTTTGTCCACATTATTTTATTATTATTATTTTAGAATATTTTTCCATGGTTACATGACTTTCTTTTTTAGGGATCAGTGCCTCTCCATTCAAGGGAAATGGAGAAGGAGCTAGCCAGGACCTTGATCCTCCTAACCTGAGCCTTAAGTGTTGGGGGCAGAACATAGGGGGAGCAAACACAATACTGGGTTGCGGAACCAGGACATCTAGACTTCTCTCTCGGGCTCTCTCTGAAGGGTCAAATACAACTTCAAGAGCCCAGGCCCAACATCCGCCTTTCTCTCTTATCAAAAACTGTTTGCTGTCAGAAAAACACTGATAACTCCACTCCCCTGAGGTGTAAATGACTAATAGAGCTTAATCATATCTCACTTTTCACTAGCACTTCTAAAGCCTGGTAAGCATTTTCCTCTCGAGAACCCTGGGAAGTGAGAGTCTGCAGATATTAGAATTCTCACTTCATAGAGGAGACAGCAATGATCTAGAGGGGTAAAGGTGGCTGTTACACAAGCACTAAGTGTCAGAGCTAGAATTTGAACCCTGATCTGTTCCTGACTCCCCAATCCGGCACTCCACTGTCCTATGCCACACACATTCAAATAGCAATCTTTAGCATTACAGGGTACTTTATCAAATGAGATAATACTTGTAAAAAGCATTAGCACAGTGCCTGGCACATAATAGGGGCTATTGAAATGCACCCATTCCTTTCCCTGTATATATCTTTCTATTTCATTATTTATTCATTCAATCGTTATTTCGTTTGTTCATTCTTTGTTTCTTTTTTCCTCCTCTCTCTATATATTTTAAACCTTTACCTTCCATCTTAAAATCAATACTGTATATTAGTTCCAGGGCAGAGGAGTAGGAAGGGCTAGGCAATGGGGGTTAAGTGACTTGCCCAGGGTCACACCGCTAGGAAGTGTCTGAGGCCAAATTTGAACCCAGGACATTCCATCTGCAGGCTGGTTCTCTATCTACTGAGCTATCTCACTGGCCTCTATATTTATTTATTTTGAGCCTGTGAGTCCAAGAAGCTTGTAGCATGTTCAGTGTCGCACCCTGGTAAAACTGTTTGACAAGTGAAGCCAGGTTGAGGGTAACCCAGCACACCTCAAATCCATCAGTGAGTTAAGAGGGTGTCTACCCCAAACATAGGAAGACTTCTTCCAGTGTCATGGATGGATAAGAACAGGTTTTTCCAATGGCCATGAAGCTGGCTAGCGCAGGTTCTGTGGAGCATTCAGAGCCTGGTCAGAGGTGGAAGAAGATGCCACAGTCATCACGGCATCCCAAGCCGTCGCCAGTCATCTTGACTTTTGTCCTGCCACTGGACTCTGGAAGAGAGAGTGCAGCCGAGGACTTTGGGCAACTCTGCCTCACTTCGATCCAATTCACGTTCCAGTCAAGAGATGTTCCTCCCCCGTGATGCCATCTATCCTCTTCAACTACGAAGGACAAACAACAATAGTATTGTGAGCTTCAGCCTCCCCATCTCGCCCAGGCTGGAAGTGTGGCCGCCATTTGTGGGTTTGAGCTTCCTTCTGAGCAGCCCAGGAGATCTGGCCTCCTCTGTGCTGGCCCCGTCCAGCTCACCCCTCCTGGGGTCACCTGGTGGCCGCTTCTCTCGGGGCTCACCAAAGCGGTGCCAGACGAAGAGTCAACATTCTCTTGGGGGATCCCTCTGCAGCTCGGAATGCCCAAGCGTGAGTCATCCACTGGTTTGAGCATCTCCAAGAGCAGGAATTACAGGCATGCACTATCATACCCAGCTGTGTCTCGTGTGTGTGTGTGTGTGTGTGTGTGTGTGTGTGTGTACAATAGAAGACGGAATGGACAAGAGCATCAAGGGAACTTGATTCTCTGCTTGGTCCTACCATGTGTCAGTTGTATAACTGGATTGGACAAATTATTTTGTAGACATACATGCACACATGTATCATATACACATGCATGAATACATGTGTACATATGTGCATACGTGTGTCTATACATATATCTAAACCCTTATCTTCTTCTCTCTTAGCATCGATACTGTGTATTGGTTCCAAGGCAGAAGAGCAGTAAGGGCTAGGCAATGGGGGTTGAGTGACTTGCCCAGGATCATGCAGCTTGGAAGTGTCTGAGGCCACCTAGCTGCCCCTGCATATATATTCTTATTTGCTCCTCAACTATAAGGGAACTGCTACAAGTATTATATCCCCACATTACAGTTGAGGAAAAGGAATCCAAGAAAAACAAAATAATTTGTCTAATCCAGTCGTGCAACTGACACATAGCAGAGCCAAGTGGAGAATCAAGACCCCTTGATGCTCAAGTCCACCCCATCATTCTTCCCCTATATTTCATGGTCTCAGCTCCTGGGTTCTCCTGAAAGATCCTTCCAGCACCAAATCCTATGATCTCTCCCTCAGACCAGCCCTGGACCTGGGACTCCTCTCTGTTCCCTTGATTGGAGAAGCTCTTAGACTGTGGTTCCCCTCCTGTGGGTGCTGGGTCAGTCGGGGACCTATAAGGGGAGCAAAAATCCGTAAGTCTACAATGCTTTGTCACGTTGATCTCTTTATAGTTCCAAAAGAAAAATCCTGTGTGACATAATAAGTGAACAAGCATATCTTAGCAAGTAAATGGAGCTCTGGGCTAAGAATCAGGAAGATATGAGTTCAAATCTGACCTCAGATCCTTAATAAATACCTATTATTACTTCTTATTACCAGTCTCCAGCTCAGGCTGACTACTGGTCCTTATTTCCCTCCTAGATATTTGGCCCCAAGCAAGTCATTTAACCTGTATATGCCTCAGTTTATCATATGCTAATAGCACCTGCTTCACCAAGTTGTTGTAAGGATGAAATGAAATAATATTTTTAATTCACATAACACCATATAAAGGCTGATTCCTTTCCCCTCACTAAATAATATACCTCATTCATAAAACTTGAGGATCACCCAGAGGGGCAGCAAGGGGGGCATATGATGAGAATGAGCAGTCTGCCATTCTTGCCAGCCATAAATTCCTAAGATAATAAGATCATAAAAGTAGACCTGGAAGAGATCTTAGAAAAACCATCTCTAACTCCCTCATTTTACATATTAGGAAATCTAGGTTAAATGACTTACCCAGAGTCACACATCTAGCAAATGACAAGGAAGAGATACAAATTCAGATCCCCTGATGCTGAAACCATCATTACACTCTCTGCTCTACTGGCTTTTGGCTTACACCAAGGATGTTCTTTATTAACCAGATCCTAAGGATATCATGGGCTCCTGGGGAAAAGGTGGGCTCTAAACCTGAGATGGTGTTTGCTATTTTATCACCTCCCCCCCATCTTAGCCCCCAAATGAACAAGGTGGTGGAATGAACATTTAAGTTTCCCCCAAAGCCTTGTAGGAAGTACTAGAGACATAAGTGAAAAGTAAGCCAGTCCTTGCTCTCCAGGAGCTCACATTCTAATGGGGTAAACAATATATATGAAACACTTCAGCTGCAAGTTAAATGGAAAAGTTCCATGATTCTTAGGGTGCCTCGTCAAAGGAGATGGTCATGCTTATTGTCTTTAATAAATGATGAAATGATATCAATCCGTGATGGTGAACCGTTTGACACTTCCATGGACTTGGGTGGCAAGAACTTTCTTGTAAGTGTGTAGCTGCTATGCACATTATTGTTATTTAGAAAGCAAACATTCATTTAAAAGCATTTGATTCAATTATATGGTGCCTTTAGCTGAGGAACAAATTATCCATATTCAATTCAATTCCAAGTTGCTTTTACCATTATATAGTTTCTCAACCAACACATCCCAGTAGAATAACTGGATCTCTGAGAAAATTTTTGACATTAAAAAAGGGATGTTGGTCCAGAGAAAGAACTGTGGGAGTAGAAACACAGAAAAAAAACAATTGCTTGATCACATGGGTCAATGGGGATATGATTGGGGATGTAGACTCTAAACAATCACCCTGGTGCAAATGTCAATAATATGGAAATATGTCTTGATCAGTGACACATGTAAAACCCAGTGGAATTGTGCATCAGCTATGTGAGGAGAGTGGGAGGAGGGGAGGGAAAGAACATGAATCATGGAATCATGGAAAAATTCTCTTAATTAATAAATTAAATAAATTATTTTTTTAAAAAGGGATGCTGGGGCAGGTAGGTGGTTCAGTGAATAGAGCCACAAACCTGGAGTCAGGAGGTCCTGGGTTCAAATCTGACCTCAGACACTTCCTTGCTGTGTGATCTTGGGCAAGTTACTTAATCTCATTTGTCTAAACCCTTACTTTTTTTTAATTTTTAAAATTTAAATTTTAAAATAAAAAATGGACCCAAAGGCTAGGACTCAGTACACCAGAGAACATTGCATTAATCTATCCAATTAGAAGCCTTCACCCACACTTTAACTGGCAACCAAACACATGAATTGTAGCTTGACAGTATATTTAGCTTTGATACCCCTGAAGGTTTCTGCTCACTCATATGTGCACACACTCACACACACACAATATACTCGTTAAGGAAACTGAAGGCAGATATAGTCACAAGCGCCATGACATCACTCAGTGGTTTCTCAGGGTGGCATTTTTATACCACCATTTCCTGTTGTGTACTATTTGGGATCTTTACCAAGGGGGAGCAAGAAACATATGTGCCTTCTACTACAAAACTCTGGTAGCTTAGCATCAATTGTTGCCCTTTTCTGAGCTTTTTCCAACTGCTTCTCTCCTTACAGGAGCAGTAAAGCAGCAGCCTACCCCAGGCTAAAAGAATGACAATATGGGACTTAAGTTATCCTGTCTGAAAGGTAAGGCCTGTATACATCCCTTTACTGCTTGGTAGCAAACATCCACAGAGGCTGTTTAGATGAGACCCAGAGAATCAGGCAAAGCTGGCTCGCCTGTAAGCCTCTTCTATGATTAAGTAGATGTTCCAAGGTTGTTTCCAGTGACCCTGAGTCTAAACTTCCTGTCCCTGGTTCAGACACTGCTCTGCATGCCCCTTCACACTGGGAGAAAGGTGTGATCATATTCAGTGTGATCCCTTAGAAACCTCCTAGAGGAGATGGGCCATGATGCATGACAGGAGGAGTTAAATGACCCCCTACAAAATTCCATTCTCCTTATCAATAAAGAATATTTTTAAAAAATAACCCTTACCTTCTATCTTAGAATCAATGCTATATATTGGAATCAATACTTATTCTTAACTCTTTTATTTGTTATTATTATTATATCTTTTTAAACCCTTACCATCTATCTTGGAATCAATGCTACATATTAGAATCAATACTTATTTTTTAAACCATTTATTATTATTATATATTTTTAAACTCTTCTATCTTTGAATCAAAGCTATACATTGGAATCAATACTTATTTTTAACTCTTTTTATTTGTTATTATTATCATTACATATTTTAAACCCTTACCTTCTATCTTAAAATCAATACTATATATTGGAATCAATATTTATTTTTTAACACTTTTACTTATTATTATTATATATTTTTAAACCCTTACCATCTGTCTTAGAATCCATACTGTGTATTGGTTCCAAGGCAGAAGAGTGGTAAGGGCTAGGCAATGGGGTTAAGTGACTTGCCCAGGGTCACCCAGCTAGGAAATAATCTAAGGCCAAATTTTAATCTAGAACCTCTTGTTTCCAAGCTTGGTGCTCTATCCACTGAACCATCTAAGGGTCCCTACTTTTTCTTTATTAACCAAAGTCATAAGGATGTCATGAACTCCTTGGGAAAAGATGGGATCTACACCTGAGATGGTATTTGTGCTTTTGTCACCTCCCCTCTTCATCCCCAAATTATCTACATATGTGTTATACTCAGACTCGATTACTAGAGATAGATGTTAGATAGATAGAGTCAGAGGTAGATGTCCAGACAAGGCTGATTGGAGACCCCATGTCCAGAGAGAGAAAGAAAACATCAGTCAGGTGTTATAAAATTCTCTTGAGGAATGGATGCATCAGAGAATATGGTAAAAGATGGCAACACTCATTACTCTGATTTCTACAATGCTTTAAGGTTTATAAAGTATTGTTTTTTCATAACCAACAACAAACCAAAAAACCTTTATTGAGTGCCCAGACTTAAATAATTAGGTGGCTTTCCCTCAGTTTCCTCATCTGTCAAATGAACTATAGAAGGAAATAGCAAAGCATTTCATTATCTTTACCATGAAAACCCTAAATGGGGTCATGAAGAGTCAGAAACAAGTGACCAACAACAATTCTGGTCCCAAAGAGTTTTACACATATTTGTCTTCTTCTTGAATCTTCACAACAGTCTGTGAGGAAGGATTCTATTGTCAAATATTTCACTAATATCAAAATCCCAAAATGCTATTAGCTCCATTTCCTGGATAAGAAAGCTGAGGGTCAGATGATGTGATTTTCAGTCCTTCAAAAAAGGAATGAGCTGGAAATAGGAAACTTTTGGGAATAATGAACATCACACAATAATATGGATTGATCTTAGAGCCAGAAGACCTGGGTTCAGATCATGCTGCAGTGTAATGTGGCACTGTTTCCCAGTGCTTGCTGGTCAAGGTTAGGACCCATACTTCCTCTCTCACAAAGGTTCCTCATTGATGGAATCAGAGCAAACGATGGGACGTAAATGCCAAAGGACAATTTTTCCCATGAACTTTCATTATTATGAAAAAGAGGCCATGCTACCTCCCCAGACTTCCTGATTTCTGGTGGTATTTCTAATGTTTGCAAATGCAAGAACCCAAAGGACATGTGCCCTGGTGGCTGCTGCAATGGTTAATGGGGAAGGGAGGGAAGTTGAGGGGCCTGGATGGAGGTGGGGAAGGCAAGGGAAGAGAAGCTTTTAAAATGTTTGCCAGGATTTCTTCAGAGACCTCAGCCCCTGGGATGAGGGATAAGTGCTGGGAGTGGTTCAGGAGCAGAGGAGTGCAATCCTGCCACAGGCTGAAGTCAGGAAGGGCAGAAGAGCCATCCCCATGCATTTTTTATCACTCCCCATCCCCCAGGCATGCTCACTTTTAGCCTGCCCCCAACCACTTGAAGAGACATGGCTCCCATTATCCACCTAGCTATAAGGTCGGGGATGGAGAGGGCGGAAGGACCTGGGATCCCAGAGGCAGCAGAACGTGCCCTAGGTTTCTTCTCTTTCTCTCAGAAATTCATGCCCCAGTTCTCTCAAGTCTCCTTTGGGTGCTAGAACACCATCCAGTACAACCCTCCTGACTTTAGGCAAAAAGAGGCTATATGAGGTGTCCCAAAAATCTTAGTGCCAGCCCACATTGCAGAAGGGACTTTCCTTACCCAGGAGTTCCTCTGTTCCAACGAGATCACAAGCCTGGTCTTTCTGTATGAACTCCTACTCTGAGACATTGCCACTGCCATCCTGAAGCTTATGGTCCAGCAGGGGTTTGAGGAAAAGCATCCTTGAAAAGCATGGTATCGAGGGGAAGCTGGGTGGTTCAATGGATAGAGAACCAGACCTAGACACAGGAGGTCCTCAGACACTTCCTAGCTGGATGACCCTGGACAAGTCACTTAACCTCCTATTGCCTAGCCCTTTGCAGCTCTTCTGCCTTGGAACCAATATACAATATTGATCCTAAGATGGAAGTTAAGGATTTAAGAAAACAAATATATATATATATACACATATATGTATATATATTATACATAAGGTGTGTGAAAGTATTGTATAAAGATAAAAAGTGAAACTCGTTTGCCTAGTTGGGAAGTCAGGGGAGGCTTCCTGGAGGAGAGGATGAGAGAACATTTGAGTTGGGCTTTAAAGGATGGATAGTTGAAGATGGGGAAGGAGGGAAGGTCTTTTCAGGAAGAGAAAATTGCATGAGCAAAGGCAGGGAAGTAGAAAAGCCAAGGATATGTTTGGGGACAGAGAGGAGTGTATATATATATATATATATATATATATATATATATATATATATATATATATATATATATATATATATATATATATATATATATATATATATGGCTTATAATAAATGAGATCAGGCAGCTAGTTGTTACAGTGGATAGAGTGTAGGTCTAAAGTTAGGAAGACTCATTTTCATGAGTTCAAATCCAGCCTTAGACATGTACTAGCTGTGTGACCCTGGGCAAGTCACTTCACCCTTGTTTGCCTCAGTTTACTCATCTGTCAAGTGAGCTGGAGAAAGATATAGCAAACTATTTGTGTGACCCTGGGCAAGTCCCTTCACTCTTGTTTGCCTCCATTTCCTCATCTACAAAATGAGATGAAGAAGGAAATGGCAAACTATCTGTGTGACCCTGGGCAAGTCACTTCACCCCTTTTGCCTCAGTTTCCTTATCTGTAAAATGAGTTGGAGAAGGAAATGGCAAATCACCCCAATATCTTTGCCAAGAAAACTCCAACTGAGGTCATGAAGAGTCAAACATGACTAAAATGACTCAACAACAACAACAACATGAAATCAAGCAGTGATTTTTTTTTTTCCAAGAGAATTGCTAACCCTGGCAATAATGTCTTCTCTTTGTCTCAAAGTTGGTACTTGGAGAGATTTTCAAATGGTGAATGCAAGAAGGATTTCTTTTGTTTATTTTTCGGAGGGGGACAGAAGAGTCTTGTTCTGCAGCCCAAAGTGGGGGAGCCCAGCCCTTCAAGCCTCTTCCATTGCCTGTGGGGTGCACACTGGGAGGAGCCCAATCTGGAAAAGTGGAAAATAACTTCCTGAGCCCAACAAGACCTCTGGGTCCCTCCTGGCTGACTCCAGGCAGTTCAGCAAATGCCTCGTTTGGTGCCATCCCTCTTCCTTTTGAGCCACCTGGGTACTCTCCAGGGGGCTGCCCTCGTGGAATGCCTCCAGCAGTGGAGAAGTATTCTTCCAGGTTCTAGTGAGAATCCACTGAGAAAATGAATTCGGAAAGACAGAAAACTCAGTAATTTGGAACCCACCCGGGTCCCCACCAAAACTGCATCGTTCTGATTCACAGATGAGACTCAGATTTCCAGAGGAAAGCAGTTTTTATTTATTAAAATTGGTACTGTGTGTTGGTTCCAAGACAGAAGATCAATAAGCTAGGTGAATGGAGTTAAGTGACTTACCCAGGGTCACACAGCTGGGAAGTATCTGAGGCTGGATTTGAACCCAGATCCTCCAGTTTCCAAACCTGGTCTCAATCCCCTGTGCTACCTAGTTGCCCAAGGAAGCCATTTCTTTTTTTTTTCCAATTTAACATTATTTTATTTGGTTATTTTCAAACAATATTCCTTGGAAACAAAGATCCTTTTCTTATCCTCCCCCCCTCCCATTGCCCGTCCCCTAGCCAATGCATGATTCCACTGGGTATCCCATGTGTCCTTGCTTCAAAGGAAGCCATTTCTTATGGAGGTGGAGTGAAGTCAGAAAAACTGTTTTAATATCATCTCAGCCACTGTCTTTGGGCAATAACTGCCCCCTGGACCATACGTTTCTCCCCTTGTAAAGGGAGAAAATTGGATTCAGTGATCTGGAAAGAGCCTTTCCACACTAAATTCCCAAGATTTCTGTTTTAGCTAGGGAAAAGATTTGCTCAGGAAATTAGTGGATTAAAATGGCTTTTGAGCATTTCTCTAATACCACTGGCCTTGGTTTGCTCACTACAAACCATTCTTATCTAGTTTTTAAAGGAGGTCCCTGAGGGACCAGGCAGCGGTAAGAGTGTTGGGGGGCAGCCACAAGAAATGGCAAGCGATGTGCCTTTGGGGACGGCTGGGGGGTTCAGTGGGTAGAGACAGGCGGGCACCGACGGCACGGTACCCTCACAGGGACGCAGATGCAGCCTTTTTCCTTATCCTCCCATGATTTCATCCCGTTCACCCCCAAACCTCTCTCTCTCCGCCTTCCCTCTCTCTCCTCTTCTAAAAGAAGGGCTGTAGGTGCAGCCAGTCGGCCAACAGACTCCCCCCCCCCGGCTCTGCCAGGAGAGGCAGGGTTCTAAGCGCCCCATTCCTCCCCCCTCGAAGGGAGGCAGAGCCTTCTCTTACTGCTCTCCGTCACCCATCGCTGTGGCTCACGCTGGGGCCGTGGTACCCATCGAAACCTTGTCGTGGCTTCCAGAATGGTTCCTTCATCATCAGTCCATCACCGAGCACTGGTTAGGCATTTCCTGGGTGCTGGGGACCTCGTTAAATGCTGGGGATACAAAGAAAGAAATTGAGAGACAACAAGCAAACAACAGTATTATGCATGTGTGTACACATATGTGCACACATGGGCTATGTGTGCTTTATATGTGCATGTATCTACATAGGCACACACAGATATATAGGGATTGCACTGATATGCATGCATGTATGTGTGCATGCATATACACATGTGCATAGACAGAAAATAGTTGTTGAATGTTCTCATGTGTCTACATATGTGTGCCTATGTATGTTCATACCACCTAGACAGCACACAGCTATATATGACATTTAATGTACTGGCTATATATACACACATGTATGTGTACATGCATTGTACAGCATAACCATGCATGTATGTCTGTGTCTTGTGTGCACATGTACATGTGTTCATGTGTTTGTTTACACGTGTGTGTTGTATGTGTTTGCGCATGATGTGTATATGACTGTATAGATATACAAATGTATAGCTTTTGAGGTAAATGTACACATTAATGTGTGCGTGTGTATTTTATTACATGCATGCAATATGTATAGATTCACCTGTGTGTATATATACTACATACAATTGGGTGCCTGTGTATACATGCATGAGCACACATATATAGTACTTTTAGTTACATACACATGTATTCATGTGTGTTTATGCTCATACTGTGTGCACATGTGTTGTATACTGTGTTTCATTATTACATGTGCACTGTACATGTATGTACTGTGTTCCCTATGTGTGTAGGGATATGCAGGTATATGCATGTATAGCTTTTTCTATCTACACAGGTGTGTGCCTATAATATACACACATTTAGATGCTTGCACATACATTTGTGTACACATATCTATCTGGTGGCCAATCTTGTTTCTCATTTCTTCATTTCTTCTCTGGAATCTGTCCCCTTGTGGACTCAGACCTCAATCCATGCATAGACACATGCACATACATACATGTCTGTATACACACACACATGCACATACATGCACATGTGCATGCATGATCATCTCCGAGGAAGGTCCTAGTACTAGGGGGTAAGGAAGAGCCTCTTGCCTAAGGTAGGATTGGAGACGAGTCTCAAAGGAAGCTGGGAAGCAAAGCTGAAAGTGGGGAGACGCGGGGCCGTGCGTGATGGGCAGCAGGAAGGTCAGTGCCCCTCCAGGGTGTAGCAAAGAGAAGAGAGGGAAATGCTCGAAGCCCGGCAGTCTGTCTAAGAAGGGGCCGGCTCGAGAAGGCTCAGAAGTCCAGCCCAGGATTTTCTGTCTGATCCCGACGGTCCGAGGGAGCCCCTGGCATCTGTCAAGGTGGGAGTGAGTGACATGGGAGACATTGGTTTGACAGCCGAGCCAGGGCGGTCTGGACTTTGCCTCTGCCTTGACACTTGAGCTCTGTTCCTGGACTAGAGGGAGTGCTGTCCGGTGCCTGGGCTCCGCTGGGTCATCTCCTGGCTGGAGAGGTTTGTAGAGGTTCCCTCCAGAGGCCGTGTGTGCTGCCCTCTCCCACGGAGGCTGGACCTTGTTGGGCTGAGTCCACGCTGGGTCTCCCCTGGACTCAGCCATGGCTGGGGTGTACGGGGCCACCTTCCTCCAGCTGTTGCCTGTACTGTATGGAATTGCTTTCCCCTCCCCTCTCCTCCTGCTGAGGCTGGCCGGAGCTCAGCTGTGCTTTTTCCCCTGCCACTCGCCCAGTATCATACCTGAGTTCCACTGGCACTCTGGACCAAGTTCTTGCCTCCTCCCCCAGTTAAGATGGGCCCTCCACGCTGTTCGGGGCAGGAGCGCCCCTTCACCATGTCTTTTGTGGAGTCTGCCTCTCCAGGATCCATTTTGAGGCATTTTTGTTTTATTGCAGTTACTGAGCTTCAAGCATCTTTGACTGCCATTTTAGCTACCCACAATTCCTTTAGAGGATGGTCTGGTTTGGGGAAAGACGATGTAAGGAGATCAACCAGAAGACTATTGCAGTAGTCCAGGTGGGCGGTGATGAGGCTAACACAAGAATGTGTTTCCTATGTGAGGAAAGACAAAGGGGCATACAAGAGATTATTAATATGAAGATAGAAACAAGACTTGACAACAGATTGAATATGTGGGTTGAGTACAAGTGAGGAGTTAGGATGGCACCAAGGCTACAACTGGGAGCATGGTGGTACCCTCAACAAAAATAAGGATAAGGAAGGCAGATAGGGCAGCTAGGTCGGGCAGTGGATCAAGTGCCAGGCCTGGAGTCTGGAAGACCTGAATTCAAATCCATCCTCAGATACTTCCTAGCTATGTGACCCTGGGCAAGTCGCTTAACCCTGTTTGCCTCAGTTTCCTCATCTATAAAATGAACTGGAGAAGGAAATAGCAAATCACTTCAATATCTTTGCCAAGAAAACCCCAAATGGGATCACAAAGTTGAACATGAGTGAAACAACCAAGCAATAACAACAAAGTTCAATTCTATCCCTTGGGGACAGCTGGGTGGCTCAGTGGATTGAGAGCCGGGCTTAGAGATAGGAGGTCCTAAATTCAAATCTGGCCTCAGACACTTCCCAGCTGTGTGACCCTGGGCAAGTCACTTAACCCCCATTGCCTAACCCTTACTGCTCTTCTGCCTTGGAGCCAATACACAGGATTGGTTCTAGATGGAAGGTAAGGGTTTAAAAAATAATAATGAAGGCAAAAAGTAGAAAGAGTTTAGAGGGAAAGACAATGAATTTAGTTTTTAATAAGTTGAACTTGAGCTGCCTTTGATATATAGTTCAAGATGTCTAGCAGGGAGTTGGAAATGGAAGATTGGAGTCAGAAGAGAGATTAGGAATAGACAAGAAAACCTGACAATCAATGACATAGAGATGATGATTGAATCCATGGGAGCTCATGGGATCACCAAGAGTGGTAGAAGAAAAGAGGACCCAGAATAGAGCCTTGGGGAGACCCCTATGGTTAGTAGACATGACTTTGGAGAAGATCTTTCAAAGGAGATCAAGAAGGATTGGTCAGAAAGTTAAGAGAACCAGAAGAGAAGAGTGTCTTGAAAACATAAAGGGAAGAAAGTATTCAGAAGGAGAGAGTGCTTGACAATGACAAAGGTAAGATTTAGGGCAGGAAAGATGAGGATTGGGAAAAGAATGTTCAATTTAGCCATTAAGAGATCACTGGTAGCTATGAGAAAAGCCATTTCATTTATCAGAAGCCAGATTAGAGAGAAGTGAAGGTAGGAAATGTAGATGACTTTCTCAAGGAGTTGAACCATGAAATGGAAGAAAGATAAATGATGATAGCTCACACAAATGTATAGATCAAAAGAGGGATCTTTGAAGACAAAGATGTTGGATTTGTTCATAGGCAGCAGGGAAGCAATCAGGAAACAGAGAGAGATTAAACATTACCCAGAGAGTGGGAATGATTTGCTAGAGAAGGTGGAGTGGAATGGGATCAAGGGCTTACATAGAGGGATTTGCCATGTCAATGAGGACCTCTTCAAGAGACAGGGGTGAAGACAACAATAGTTGGGGAAGACTTCTGAATGAGGTGGGTAGAAGAGGGAGCTCTTGCTGAAGGTCCTTTCTTGTTTTGGTAAAATATGAAGCAAGGTTCTCAGACGAGAAGGGCAGAAGATGGGTGGCATGAGACTCAAAAGAGCAATAACAAGGTTTGGAAAAGTCTTCAAGATGAGTGGGATAGTGAATTGTTTGGAAATGTCTAAAAGGATTGCATTGCAGGTGGTGATACCTATTGGGATTCTTTAACATACATTTGTAGGAAATTGCATCCACATGGTTTCATGATTTTCTCCAGCCCTATTTAGGCTCAAGTGAATAGAATGGAAGGCATCAGACAGTCAATATAATCCAAGGTGGGGCTCTACAAGGCATGATCAGCAATTGAATAAGGGGGCTAAGAACTCAAGTGCAGAGGATTCATTTTTTCTTACTGTGCAGTAATATTCCATTACATTCATATACCACGATTGGTTTAACCATCAATAGGCACCTATTTTGCTTCCAATTTTATGGTGCCACAAAAGTGCTGCTGTGAATATTTAGGTTCCAAGACACCCTCTTCCTCTGATCTACTACATTCTCACATTGCCTGTCTACTAGAACCTCCCGGAGCACTTTTCCCTTCCCATATGAACTGTTCCAATGCCCTCTTTTGATCAATGAAGAACCCAAGGCCCCAAGAGTAGCTTAAAGCAGCTTAAGAATCACCAATCTGGTCTGATTGCTCCTCCTGCTTCCCAGGTCCCCAGCCCCATCTTAGCTACCAGCAGCCCCTCAGGGCTAGTGTTCCTTGTAACTCAGCTTCCTCAATCTTTCTTCTTACACATCAGTGCAAGCACTTCTGAGAAGGAATGAGTTTTTGCCTCGAGGCTTCAGTTTCTCTTCCCCATAAAGATCTCAGTTGTGTGTATGATACCAGGTGATGTAGATCTTGTGACCAGCCCTGGAAACCATCCACGATTGGCATGGGTAGTCAGAGATTCTACATGGTTCAGTGGGCTAAGCAATAGACTTGAAAACCCAGAGCCAGAAGATTCTAAATTAGACTCAGCTGCTCCTTTGCTGTGCATCCCCAGTTAGTAAGTTCCTTACTTCCCTTTACATAGTGTTTGGGGAGAGACAGGTATCATTCCTTTGACAAACATTTATTAAATAGCTACTGTATACAGAGTAATGTAGTCTGCACCAGGGAGTGGCTCAGACTCCAGCAAAGATACAGTCCCTACATTCATGGACAACAAAGCTTTTTTCTCACAACCACCCCTGAAGTAGATTGTGTGAGTATTATTATTATGATTTTACAGAAAAAGAAACTGAGATTTAGGGAGGTCAGGTGGTTTGACCACAACTCAAAGGGGTCATGAAGCTTGCCTAGGTCATCTGACCTCAAGCCCAGCCCTTTCTTCTCCCCATCGATCTTCCTTTGACTTAACTTCTCAGTTCCCAAGCTCTAAAAACAGGAAGTTGGGGTTTATCTGTCTTACTAATAATGATCAGAAAGGACTTGAAAAAAAAGTTGGTGAGATGATAATCATCTGAACGCTTGAGAGATGGATATGCAAGTGTTGAGCAGCCTAAATGGGTCCATTTCCAGTGGGAATGAAAACAATGGTACCCGGTAAATGTAGACATTCTGGCAGGGCAGAGCACCTTTAGACCAGACCAGAGGGAGCAGTGAGTTATATGAATTAAAAGCAAACCTATCAGAATGAAACTGGATGGTAGAGAGTGTGGTTGGCGTTTCCACCTCAGTGTTGTTCAGTTGCTAGGTTCTTGTGTTTGGCCTCAAAGACACTGCTGCTGAGATCAGAGGGGTGGCTTACTTCCTTTTCCCAGGGCATCCCCAGAAGACATAGGAGTAAATTTTCTTGTTGCTCACTCACTTAGTCACATCCAACTCTTCATGACCCCATGGACCATAGCATACCAAGTCCTTCTGTCCTCTACTATTTTTCGAAATATGTCCAAGTTCATATTTGTTGTTTCTATGACACTCTCTACCCATCTTGTGCTCTGCCATCCCCTTCTCCTTTTGCCTTTGATCTTTCCCAGCTTCAGAGTCTTTCCCAGTGAGTCCCATCTTCTCCTTATGTGGCCAACATATTTAAGCTTCAACTTCAGTATTTGATCTTGCAGTGAAGAGTCAAAATTAGTTTCCTTGAGTATTAACTGATTTGATCTCCTTGTTCTCCAAGGAATTCTCCAAAGTCTTCTCCAGCACCACAATGCTGGATGGATTAGGGGTAGAACTCAAGAGTTAAATATATTTTGGATATAATGCAAGGACCCAGGGTCTATACGCTTGTTTGGTTGCTTGTTTTTTTCCTCACTGTTGGTACCTTGACTCTCCCAATGGGGCCATGTCTCCCTAGCCTAAGGAAAGCTCTTTGAGGCCAAGAATTGCCTTTATTTTGCATCACCAGCTTTTAGCACAGTGCTTCAAGCATAAAGGCTTCTTGACAGACTAAGCCTGTATTTCGGTCTAAGTGGTTTCCTCTGTAATCCTATATATTTTGTTTTATCTAATTGAAAATCTTATTTTTTTAAACCCTTACCGATGAGGGCTAGGCAATGGGGGTTAAGTGATTTGCCAACTAAGAAGTGTCGGAGGTCAGATTTGAGCCCGGGTCCTTCCAACTGCAGGCTGCCCCTCAGTTTTTTTTGGACCCTGGCTGCCATCCAACTGTTAACTATCACCTCAACTTTGTTCCATCCATGGATTTGACAAGTATACCATCAAGGACAGATGATGATAATAATAACAACTAGTATTTATGTAGTGCTTTAAGTTTTACAAAGCACCTTCCAAATGTTATCTCGTTTTATCCTCACAACAACCCTGGGAGGCAGATGCTGTGATCCCTATTTTATAGATGAGGAAACTGAGGCAGACAGAGATTAAATGACATACCCAAGGTCCCATAGCAAATAAGAATCTAAATCAGGATTTGAACTCAGGTCTTCCTGATCTAGGTTCAGCACTCTCTACTCTATGCTCCCTATAGCATTCCACTCAAGGTTTAATGACCATAGTCCCAAATCTACCTATCTTCTTGTCTTGCTTATATCCCCACCCTGAGCTTCTCATATGAAAATATGTATCAGAAATTTTATCAAATGCTTTGCTGAAATCTAGGTAAACTATATCTGGCATTCCTCTCATCTAATAAACTAGTAAATCTGTTTTTAAAAAAAAGGCTTTCAAGTTGGTGTTTCACAGCCGGCTTCTACTGAAGCTGCTTGGCTTTTAGTGATCTGGTCAGTGACAGGGCATCGAAGGGATTAAGTGACTTGCCCACTGTTACCTCATTGGCAGAGGTCTAGGCTTGACATCAAACTTGGAGCTTCTGACTCTCTAGCCACTGTACCAACACCCTCCAAGGTACATAGGGCACGTCTTTTCATTCCCATTTCCTAGAAAAGAAAACCAAGGGTCCTCCAGCTAATACGTAGCAAAGTCGGGGCCAGGACTCCAGTTTCTCACCTCCTAATAGTGCTTCTTCTCCTGTATCACACTGATTCTTTCTCTGACGAAGTAGCTGTTTGCCATCCCAAGCTCAGGATGGAGAAGTGAGATCCAGCAGCTTTGTTTACCTTTTTGAATTCAAGTCAACAGGGGAACACAATCTCCTAAGCCATCTGCCCTGTTCCTTCGATGGACGCCGTGGCCAATGGCCCTCACTGTGCCAGGACTAGCCCAGAATGGCAACTCAGCAGTCGGTGGAAAATTCCCATTCATGATGAGCTCCAGAGCCCACAACACTGCTAGCCTGCTCCTCCCACTGGCCAGAATGTCCCAAGCAGATTACTCATGAATTACTAACTTCCCAGAATGGGTTTCATAGATTTCTGAGACCATCTAATCAAGCTTGTCAAAGGATTTTTGACTGGCTAGAACTATGGCTTAAACCTAATAAAATGAAATCAAATTGGGAGAAATACAAAACCTTTGAGCAGTAGAGGTCCATTAGATTTGAATTCAAATCTGGCCTCAGGCGCTTCCTAGCTGGGCAGGATGCTTCACCCTTTTAGCCTCAGTTTCCTCATCTGTAAAATGAGTTGGAGAAGGAAAGGACTAGCCACCCTAGAATATTTGCCAAGAAAACCCCAAATGGGGTGATAAAGAGTCAGACATTATTGAAATGTCTGAACGACACCACCACCAAGTCTTACTCTTGGGTTCAAAAAAATCAATTTCAGAAGGATTGCAATGGGGTGTGATGGAATGGTTAGACAGCCATTTGTCTAAGAAAGATGTAGGGGTTTAAAAGTGCCACAAAGTTTGACAGAATGATAGGGAAGCCCCAAAAGTCCAAGGCAAGAGTTAGAGTTAATTCTAGTCTAACTCCCTAAGGCGACTTACCCAAAGTCACTCTGCTAGTAATAATGAAAGCAAAAGTAGTCTTGGGTTGTTTCATTTTCAGTCGTGTCCAACTCTTTGTTGATCCCATTTGGGTTTTTCTTGGCAAAGATACTGGAAAGGTTTGCCGTGTCCTTATTTGGCTTATTTGATGCATGAAGAAACTGAGGCAAACGGTGAAGTGACTTGCCCAGGGTCACACAACTAAGATGTGTCGGAGACTAGATTTGAACTGAGGTCTTCCTGGCTCCAGACCTGACATTCTAATTACTGTGCCATCTCCCTGCCTAGGCTTGGGGTTAGAATGGGGGGAAAACTGGGGAAAATAAAGCTGTTCCAAATTCTTCCTTCCCCCCCCTAAATCCCCTTTAACCTGGTGACAGAATCTTTGATTCTTCTGGGAAGAGAAGAAGCTTAATAGGTTAATCCCCCTGAGAATGTGGATTCTGTACAATGAAATTCATTCCCACCAAAGTATAAATGACTCTATCACCAGTTCTATCCTGAATGCACGTTTCCACAGGGGAAGAACCACAGACAAGGGTTGAACCCCGGAAAGAAGGCGGAAACTGGGT
Source organism: Monodelphis domestica (assembly GCF_027887165.1). Taxonomy (NCBI): domain Eukaryota; kingdom Metazoa; phylum Chordata; class Mammalia; order Didelphimorphia; family Didelphidae; genus Monodelphis; species Monodelphis domestica. The sequence continues at coordinate 700,186,173 of NC_077227.1, read as the reverse complement.
CCAAAAAGAGGCGCCGGGCAGGACTGTGCCAATTCTGAATTTTGCCTCAAACTAGACTGGGGCAAAGCAAGGCGGATTAACAACTGGGAGCTCTCCAAGTTTCAGCAGGAAATAACCCCCTCTCTGAAGGAGCTGGCATTTAAGTAAGACCCGGTCGTGCCCAGTGGAGCACCCGAGCTCCCCCACGGCCCCAGACTTTGTCTTTTCTGAGTCACCAAGTAATTTTGTGCCTGAGAAGCCCCGGAGAGAGGGAGGGCCCAGATAAAGGCTGTTAAAAGTATTTTGGAAACCTTCAAGCTCAAACCCCCAAACTCAGATAACTAAACAAACAAAAAGCTTTGCAAACCTTCAAGCTCCAGTAAATAGGAGTCATTATTATTATTGGTAACAGATAACGGCGGCGGTGGCGTTATCCTGTAATTCTTGCTAAGTGCAATAGTGAGATGTCAGATAAAAAGTGCTTTTTATGTAGGGGTTGGGAAGAAAGGGACAGGAGGTCCAGCCCAGAGGCTTCCTGGAAAAACGATTTCATCTCCGGGAGTCTAATCTAAATTGTTGGCCATGAAGGGTTGTCCTGTATTTGGAGCCAGAGGACGCGGGTTCAAATCCCAGCCCTGCTCTTCATTTCTTGTGTGATTTTAAGCAATTCAACTAACTGTCCTAAGCTAGAAAAAGAAGGGATTGGACAAGATCAGAGATCCTTAACCTGTAAACAGTTTGTTTTTTTTAAACCCTTACCTTCCACCTTAGAATCAATACTGTGTATTGGTTCCAAGGTTAAAGAGTATGGGGGCAGAACCAAGATGGTGGCTTAGTATCAAGGGAAAGCTGATACTCTGAGGATCCTCTCAAGGCTGAAGAGCAGTAAGGGTTAGGGTTAGGTGACTTGCCCAGGGTCACTGAGCTAGGATATGTCTGAGGCCAAATTTGAACCCAGGACCTCCCATCTCTAGGTCTGGCTCTCAATCCACTGAGCTACCCAGTTGCCCCCTTATTTTATGCATTTTAAAACATTCCAAGGAGCACCCCCAAAGCTTCCCCAGCTACCCAACGGGGTCCATGATGCATAAAAATGGTCAAGAACATCAGTCTTCAATGGTATTTTAGGTCCCCTCTGACATTAGATCCCATCCATTGGTTTTGCCTTCAGCAACGTCTGCAGCCTTTGCTTCCCTAGTCTTCATTTCAGTGCCAGAATGGCCCAGCTCTGACGTCGGGAAAGCAGTCTCAAGGGCCAAATGGTCCCTCTAGACTGGAGCCTGGGGCTCTGCTGCGGTTGCCAACATAGAGTCCAATGAATACCCATCCCTGGTTCCTAGGGAACCGGCCTGGGTCTGGGCTGCTCGCCGAGCACCCCAAGAATGACCCCCATGTTTCCAGAACGAGGCCAGGGTTATTCTTTCCCTCAGTGTCCCACATTGTGACTAGAGCTCACTGGAGGAAACTCTATCCTCCTGGTGCCGTTGGATATTTCCTTAAGGAGCCAAGTTCCACCCACTGGCCTGAGTTTAGAGCAAAGGCCTGGAAAGAAGTGCCTTTGTCCTTTGGGATTAGGCTGTGGTTTGACGTGCTTTCTTGGCCTGATAAGGGCCAGGCCGTGAGGCTCAGAGCCAAAGGGCCCCTGGTGATAACTGAGGGAAGGCACAGCTCTAACCCTCCCCAAGAATTCTGCTTTCTTTTTCCTTTTTCTCATTTTATCATGCCTTAAAGCTCTCCCCTTGGTGCAATGAACTCAAGACTGAGTGAAGAATCCTATCTCTAATAACAGCCCCTCACCTGCTTACACACAGCTCTCAAGAGTCCCCCTGTGCCTCTTCTTCTGGAAGATAAATGGGCCTGATTCCTCCGACTGCTCCTCATACATCAAGGACTCGTCCTTCACCATCGCAGCTGCTCTCCTCTGGATACTCCAATTTATCCATCATCTTCTTTTTTTAAACCCTTCCTTTCTGTCCTAGAAGTAATTCCAAGGCAGAAGGGAAAGGGCTAGGCAATTGAGGTTAAGTGACTTGCCCAGGGTCACCCCGTTAGGAAGTGTCTGAGGCAAGGTTGGAACCCAGGTCCTCCCATCTCCAAGCCACCTGTCTGACTCATCATTTCATCTTCACAGATTCCTCCCAAGGCTCTGACTTGACAACATCCATTTAGATCCTAACTCGGTCTTTCCCAGCATCCCTGGTCCCATCCTCTGAGTCATCTGCATATGTAAGGAGCATCTTATCCCTACTTTTATTTGAGTCCTTAATAAGGAAGTTCACCCAGAGCCTGGAGGCTTCCCTGGAGATCTTCTGCCATGTTGACACCCATTTACAAGCATTCTTTGAATCTAGCCACCTAAGTAGACCTGCATCATTGAGATTGTGTTATCCTCTAATCCCCATCTCTCGCCATCTTCTGCAGAACAGGATGAGCTCCTCCATCAAAAGCTGGGCTAACATCTAGGCAAACTAGATCCACCCTGTCTTCCCCATCCAACAGCTGCTCAACCTCCGATGCGATGTGGCACCTTTCTATAGGGCTCTTCGGTGTACAAAGGACTTTCTTCATTGTTCAGTCATTCCCATCATGTCCAGTTCTTCATGGCCCCATTTGGGGTTTTCTTGGCAGAGATACTGGAATGGTGGGCCATTTCCTTTTCAAGCTCATTTTACAGATGCGGAAACTGAGGCACACAGGGCGAAGCGACTTGCCCGGGGTCCAATTGCTCGTAACTGTGTCCAATTTAATCTTAGGTTTAAATCTGTCTGATTTAAACTTCGGTCTAAGTGAATCCCAGCCTGATGTTCTGTCCACTTTGTCTCCTAGCTGTGGATGGAATAAGCTTGATTCTCCCCCTTTTCCAAAGTCTTAGGAAGATAAAAATATTCTTCTAAGGTCTCGGAGCTAATGTCAGAACAAGGATCGAAGCCACGTCTCTAGGCTCGGGGCTCCTTCCCTTGCTCTACTTTGCCTCTCCAATAGTAAGAGGTAGGGCATGTATTTCATAGAGGGGGAGAGCCAGGAGGAAGCTCTTTCTCATTCAGCTCTCTCGTTTTATTTATTTATCCTTTTTTTAAAACCCTCACCTTAAACAACATCGTGTATTGGTTCTAAGGCAGAAGAGCTATAAGGGCTAGGCAATGGGGGTTAAGTGACTTGCCCAGGGTCACACAGCTAGGAAGTGTCTGAGGCCACATTGAAACCCAGGACCTCTCATCTCTGGGCCTGGCTCTCCATCCACTGAACCACCCAGCTGCCCCCTCTCTCATTTTATTTTTTTTTAAACCCTTACCTTCCACCTTGGAGTCAATACTGTGTCTTGGTTCCAAGGCAGAAGAGTGGTAAGGGCTAGGCAATGGGGGTTAAGTGATTTGCCCAGGGTCACACAGTTAGGAAGTATCTGAGGCTAGATTTGAACCCAGGTTCTTCCAATACCATTCTGCTACCCAGCTGCCCCTCACATATAATTCTTTTTTTTTTAAACCCTGACCTTCCACCTTGGAGTCAATACTGTGTCTTGGTTCCAAGGTAGAAGAGTAGTAAGGGCTAGGCACTGGGGGTTAAGTGACTTGCCCAGGGTCACACAGCTAGGAAATGTCTGAGATGAGATTTGAACCTAGGACTTCCCATCTCTAGGCTTGACTCTCAATCCACTGAGCCACCTATCTTCCCCCTCACTCATTTTTAAAGAAAAGGAAACTGAAGCCCAGAGATGTCAAGTAACCACTAGCAGAAGAGCCAGGATCAGAAAGACCAGACAGCAGGTCATAATGACAAAAGGACAGTTTGTCTCATCTTGGCCACTTATTAAATCACTGCCCCATTCTAGGTCTCATTTCCTCATGTGAGTTAAACTAGGGGGTCTCTGAGTTCTCCTGCAGCTTTAAACACTCCCGAAGCCCTGGTCCAAGAGTCTTCCCTCCCTCCCGTAACCAGTAGAGCTCACCTTCTGAACCTTCTGCTTTAAACTCTGCCCAGTCGGCCGTTCCCACAAATTAGCCCCCTGCAAAGGAGTACAAACAGAAAGCCTCCTTTGGACCGCCACCAAGCCCAAAGCAGATGGTGTTCCAGTTGAACCTGGAAGCCCACCTGGCCCCACAAGAAGCAGACCACGTCCACTTTCTGGCACGTCCTGCACGGGGAGCTTTGTTTCTGTCGTTACCGTTGATCCAATAAAGCCCATCTCTAGTGGGGTTAGTGGGGAGCCGGGAAGAGGCTTCGGGGTGAAGGGACAGAGGACCCTTCCCCTCGCTGGGCACGCGGGGCGCCCTCCCCGGCCACCCGTTAAGGGTCTGCGAGTTCGAGAGAGGCGCTTGTTAACTGGGAGAGCTCTGATGTTTTGGGGCTCCTTCCACAGACCCCTGAACACTCCTTCTGTTCAAACAAAGCATCCTGGCAGCAAGTGATTCCCCCATGTTGCCTAATGAGTGCAGCTGGTCCTGCTGCAGACAGAGCTAATTACCACTGGGGAACGGAGAGTGTGCCCATGTGAGAGCAGTGATTAGGAGGGGAATGCACTGGTCCTTGTCACCCTAATGAGCAACAAACAGCAAATACTTGAGCAAACACAGAAGTCTTGTGGGAGGAGAAAGGAAGGGAGGGAAGGAGGCTTGCCCGGGTAAACAGACCAAGACACACACCACCACCTTGGCAACCCAGCGTGGCAGCGATGCACTGCCCAGCTGCCTCCCCGCCACCCTCCAGAGGGAAAGAAGGAAGACAGGGCAGCCCAGAGAGGGCACTGCGGGGATCTGTAAATGCTCAGAGCTCTAGTCCATCCACTTAGCCGACGTTCCTGAAACAAACCCATATAACTTTTAGAATCCTTCAACTCTATCCTCCTGGGCATTTAGCTCAGAAAGCAGAAAGAAATCTGCACCAGCAATTTTCAAACTAACTCCAGGGCTGGAGACTGCTTAGAGGGGACCCTTAGCCCTACCTAGTGTAATTCATTATTTTGGATCCCTTGGGGCAAGATTTCCCAGAACCCGTTAGACTAATAATGGTAAAAGGATCAACTTAATTCTCCTTGGCTGGAATACATTTCCAGGCTATGGATCCGCCTTCTGACCTCATTGCTGACTCCCTTCCATTTTCTCTTTTGCTGAGATTCCCACAAGGGCTGGGGAGAGAGTGGCTATGGAAGGGCAAGACCAATAGATGCTGTGGTCACTTTTCACCCTAGCCCTTTATCCTATCAGCCCCCTCGGGCACCTGTCTCAACCAAAAGGAAACTAAGTCGAGCTCCAGGTCATGAGCCATACTCTATCCCCGTGTTGGTGAACCTATGGCACTTGTGCAGAGGGAACTGCTCCCTTCCTCCTCAACACTGCACCTGAGGACATTTCTGTCCTCAGCCCATGTACTCAGCCCACCACTCTGCCCAGTATCCCAATGGGAGCATTTCCTCCCTCCTCTGTCTGGGGTAAGAGGTCAGCGCACATGCAGCATGAGGATGCCATTTAGGCAATTGATCTCTAAAAGGTTCACCATCATTACCCTATCCTTACAACATGGGAAATTCCCAATTCAGGGGGCATTCTAGTTTTCATCTTCCTGGTGACTCTCAGATAGATCCAACTGACCCCTCCAACCTTGTTCCATACAGTTGCCCCATGTGAACTGACTGTTCTAACTTGCCTGATCTCCCCACTATTCATGATCCAACATACCTCATACCTTTTGGCCTTTGACTTTTATTCAGGCCATTCCTCATGGGTAGAAAGACCTTCCTCTTCTTCACTTCTTTGAAGACTGTTGTTCAATGATTTCAGTTGTGTCTGACTCTCTGACCCCATTTTTTTTAGTTTTCTTGGCAAAGATACTAGAGTAATTGGCCATTTCCTTCCCTAGATCATTTTAACAGATGGGGAAACTGAGGCAAATAGTGTTGCATGACTTACCTAGAATCACACAGCTAGTACGTGTCTGAGGCCAGATTTGTACTCACAAAGAAGTCTTCCTAATTCCAAGTCCAGTGCTCTATCCATTGTGCAACCCTCTACCTATCCTTCAAAGCTTCCCTCAAGACCCAACTTGTACACACATACACACCCACACACATATATCTTTAGGTGCACGCATATATGTTTATATAGAGATATCTAAAGATATATACGTATATGCATGCTCACATATCTAAAATTAAAGCTATGTGGAAGACCATACATGTGTGTATTCATATATACAGACATATACTCACATATGTTATACAAACTTCTAAAGAATATATATATATATATCCCTTTGTGGATGCATGCACATACTTCCAAATAATATACGTATATATTTCCAAATAAATCTATGTATATATACATGTGTGTATTGTAGTAAGTCTTTGCTCACTACAGTATACAGTGCATGTGTGCCGCCATCTAAAGAGAAGGCTTGGACTTGCAATCTTCTCAGTACGGGGAACTTTCTAGGATGAGGAACTCTCTCTGTCGATGGAAGCTGGCCCCCTCTCTGCATCTCACAGAGTCTTGGAGAGTTGCCTAGAGCACGAAGAGCTAGGACCAATGTCATGCAATCATTCTGGCAGAATCAAAAGGGAAATCTCAATCCTCCAAGCTCTTTCTCCACTGGGCCATTTTAAATAATAAAACGTCCTCTTGGGGGTAGCTGGGTGGCTCAGTAGATTGAGAGGAAGGCCTGGAGATGGGAAGGCCTGGGTTCAAATCTGACCCCAGACATTACCTCATTGTGTGACCCTGGGAAAGTCACTTAACTTCCATCACCTAGCCCTTACTACCCTTCTGCCTTGGAACCAATGTACTGTTTTAATTCTAAGATGGAAAGTAAAGGTTAAAAAAAAACCCTGTCTGCCCTTAACTAGATGTTAAGCTCCCTGAGGCCAGGACTTGAGTGTTGACATCCCTCAGCATATGGCCTTGCCTAAGAGATGTTTTGATTGCTATGAGCCAGTTCATAATGGCAGCCAGTAAATTGGCATTTAGTTTTTGTTTTGTTTTTAATTTGTTAATTAATTTGTTTATTACATTACAATACTCAGTTAACTCCTTCCCTCCCTCTTGTCTTCCCATTAGACAAGGCAATATTTGGCAAAAAGATATACTAACACATAAAACTATATCCTACTTATTCCTATTTACTGGTTCTTTCTCCATAGGTGGACATACCCAAGTCATTCTGCCAACGATATTTCTGTTGCTGTATATAACGTTCTCTTGGTTCTGTTCATTTCACTCTTCATAACTTCATGGAGGTCTTTCCATGTTTAGTTTTTAAACCTTTGCCTTCTGTCTTAGAGTCGATACTGTGTATTGGCTCCAAGGCAGAAGAGTGGTAAGGGCTAGGCAATGGCGGTCAAGGGACTTGCCCAGGGTCACACAGCTAGGAAGTGGCTGAGGTCAGATTTGAACCCACATCTCCAGACCTGGCTTTCAATCCACTGAGCCACCTACCTGTCCCCCTTTCCATATTGTTGTTGCTGTTGTTTTTTAATTAACCTGCTCTTCGTTTCTTACGGTGCAACAGTATTCTACCACAATCATAGACCACAATTTGTACAGCCATTCCCCAACTGATGGGAATCCCTTCAATTTCCTGTTCTCTGCCACCACAAAGAGAGCTGCTATAAATATTTTAGAACATGTAGACTTTTCTTTTTCTTTTCCCTGATGACTTTAGGAAATAAACTTAATTACTGTGTCATTAGTGGGGATTACTGGGTCAAAAGGTATATACATAATTCCAAATTGCTCTTCAATTCATATCAACTTGCAGTTCTACTAACAGTGCATGTGTCTTCATTTTTCCACATCCCTTCCAAATTTGTCATTTGCACGTTTATCTTCTTAGCCAATCTGACAGGTGTGAGATGATATCTCAGAGTCCTTTTGATTTGCATTTCTCTAATAATGATTCAGATTTATATTTTATATAGTTATATATTGCTCTAGTATTTTTACCAAGAAATTTCAAATGGTTTTGGTTTTAAAAGATTACTTTACAACAAAAATGAATAATATGAAAATAGATTTGAGTGATAATGCATGTATAGCCCAGTGGAATTGTTTGTCAACTCTAGGGTTGGGGAGGAAAGAGAGGAGGGAGACAACAGGAATCGTGTAACCATGGGAAAAAAAAATATATTTTTTAAAACCTTTACCTTCTGTCTTGGAATCAATACTGTGTATTGGTTCCATGGCAGAAGAGTGGTGAGGAGTTAAGTGACTTGCCCAGGGTCACACAGCTAGGAAGTATCTGAGGCCAGATTTGAACCTAGGACCTCCCATCTCTAGGCCTGGCTCTCAATCCACTGAGCTACCCAGCTGCTCCCTGGGGGGGGGAGGAATCTTTTATATTTTTTTAATTCTTTTTTAAAAAATTCCAAATGGGATCACAAAAAGCTGTACACAACTGAAGCAATTGAACAACACCCACACCATTATTACTTACAGTATAGAACTGGTGTAAAAAATAAAAATTTTAATTTTAATTTAAAAAAAAATTTTTTTTAAACCCTGAGGAAACTTCCAAGAAGTTCCTAGTTGTGTTGGCTTTGTTAATTCATACCCTCATCAGGCCCTGAAAATCCTGGAAAACCATAGCAGTCAAAAGCCATGGGTTTGAAAGCTTCCTAGCTGGGTGACCTTGGTCAAGTCACTGAACTCTTTGGAACTCTGTTTCTTCTTCCATAAAAAAGGGGGTTGGACTAGAACTCTAGGACTTCAGCATCCAAAATCAATAGTCCTCAGATGCCACACCACACCCTTCTCTGCAGTTCCCCCAGGGTTTTCTTCATACTAGCTCTATACCATATTCATATTATGGTTGTTGTTCAGTCCTTTGTGACCCCATTTGGGGTTTTCTTGGCAGGGATACTGGAGTGGTTTGCCATTTCCTTCTCCAACTCATCTGGTAGATGAGAAAACTGAAACTAACAGGGTTAAGTGACTTGCCCAGGATCACACTACTAGTAAGTGTCTGAGGCTGGATTTGAACTCAAGACTTCATGGCTCTATCCACTGGGCTCTTATCGACTGGGCCACTTAGCTGCCCAAACATACCTATAATGCAACTATATAATTTCATATGAATCAATTAATGAAGAGTATACATTATGTCAATTCCCAAGTTTGTTTTATTAGAAACTCTTACCTTCTGTCTTGGGATCAATTCTAATTATTGGTTCCAAGGTAGAAGAGTGGTAAGGGTTAGGCAATGGGGATTAAATGACTTGCCCAGATCACATAGCCAGAAAGTATCTGAGGTCAGATTTGAACCCAGGACCTCCCATCTCCAGACCTGGCTTGCAATCCATATCTATATTTTTTTAACTGTATTCCTGACCCTCAGTCCTATGGAACATCTGACCCTGGTACCCCTCCAGCAGTTCAATTAATCTACCCCAAGCTATCCCAGGTTAAAGGATCCCGATTCTGTATCTCAGGGTGCTAGGAGGGTCATTGCAGGCTCTGTTAGGATAACAAGCATCTGTTCTTGTCATGTGGGCTAAGAATCAGCCTCGGTCTTCTCCTACGATGCAGCTAGGTGTGCAGGAAAGGGGTCAGACAAACCTACATGCTCAGGCTTGTGTAGCATCCGTCCATGGAACCTCAGATCAGCACCCACAGCAAAGCTTTCCTCCTCTCACCTGGCTGAAAACTGACTTTGAAGACTGTTTAGGATGAAGACTTTTGTTTCCCCCACTTAGGTCACCAAGATAGCAGGGAGGTACCCTAGCCCAATTACAGGGTTCCGCTTCTGGCTGTATCTTCATAGGAGAATTTATTTATTTTTTAGAACTGAAAACTTTTTATTTAATTAATTAATTAAGAATATTTTCCCATGATTCCATGAATCATGTTCTTTCCCTCCCCTCCTCCTCCTTTAGCCAACATGCAATTCCACTGGGTTTTACATGTGTCGTTGATCCAGACCTATTTCCATATTATTAATATTTGCACCACGGTGATCTTTTCAAATCTACATCCCCAGCCATATCCCCTCGACCCATGTGATCAGGCAGTTGTTTTTCTTCTGTGTTTCTACTCCCACAGTTCTTTCTCTGGATGTGGATAGTGGTCTTTTTCTTAAGTCTCTCAATTTTCCTGGATTATTGCATTGCTGCTAGTGGAGAAGTCCATTACATTCGATTGTGCCACAGTGTATCAGTCTCTGTGTACAATGTTCTCCTGGTTTTGCTCCTTTCACTCTGCATCAATTCCTGGAGGTCCTTCCAGTTCACATGGAATCCCTCCAGTTCATTATTCCTTTGAGCACAATAGTATTCCATCACCAACAGATACCACAATTTGTTCAGCCATTCCCCAATCAAGAGACACCCTTTCATTTTCCAGTTTCTTGCCACCACAAAGAGCATGGCTATAGATATTTTTGTATGTCTTTTTCCTTATGATCTCTTTGGGGTACAAACCCAGCAGTGCTATGGCTGAACCAAAGAACAGACAGTCTTTTAGCGCCCTTTGGGCATAGTTCTCTGCCAGCCAGAATGGTTGGATAGGATTGGAGAATTTAGAGCTGAAAGAGACCTTAGAGGCCATCCTGTTCAACCCCAACTCCTTATTTTACAGATGAAAAAACTGAGGTTTGAAGCAGAAAAGTGATTGGCCTGAGGTGACACAGCTAGGAAATAGAATATGCTGACATTCAGACCAAGCTCTATTGGCTCTGAAGCCAATCCCCTTCCCATGACAATAGTCAATGCCGCCATTAAACCAAGACTCCATCAGTGAAACCCAAACCCTGGTCCTACCAAGTGGGAAAGGTGACTTGTGGAGAGCTATGACTGTTGAGAGGACTGGCCGAGCTGATCTCAGAAAAGCACAGGATGATGCTCTTAGCCAGAGCTGAAATAAGGAAGCTTTTTTTAAACCAAGGTGTCGGGAAGTCCCTACCCTGATGCCATCCAGAGTGGCTCCTGGTTCCTTGGACTGTTCTTGAGTATACTTGTATGTACCCTGATCATGTAGCATAATGGGTTTGTTTTTAAAAACTCTCACCTTTCACCTTAGAATCAATACTGTGTTCCAAGACAGACAAGCACTAAGGGCTAGGAAATGGGGGTTAAGTGACTTTCCTAGGGTCATATGGCTAGGAAATATCTGAGGCAAATTTGAATTCAGGTCCTCCTGACTCTGGGCATGATTCTATCCCTTGAGCCACCTTGCTGCACCCTTGAAAGTAGCTTGGAGTACCATTTTGTTGTTGCTCACTCATGTCCAACTCTTTGTGAGTCCATTTGGAATTTCCTTGGAATAGATACTGGAGTGGTTTGCCATTTCCTCCTCCAGTTTATTTAACAGATGGGGAAATTGAGGCAAACAGAGTTAAGTGATTTGCCCAGAATCACACAGCTAGAAAGTGTCTGAGGCCAGATTTGAACTCAGGAAGAAGTCTTCCTGATTTCAACTCCAGTGCCCTATCTACTGTGCCACCTAGCCAAAGAAAGACCCTAAAAATGCAAAGCAATGAATCTGCCTTTACAGATTTTCTGTTCTGGTTTGGAAGCAAAAAAATCAGTGAGAGGGGCAGCTAGATGGTTCAGTGAATAGAGAGCCAAGCCTAAGAATGGGTGGTTCTGGGGTTCAAATCTAGCTTCAGTCCCTTCCTACCTGTGTGACCCTGGGCAAGTCACTTAACCCCCCATTGCCTAACCCTTACAGCTCTTCTGTCTTGGAACCAACACTTAGTATTGATTCCAAGACAAAAGGTTCAGGAACTTTAAAAAAGATCAATGAGAAGATGGATGGCCACAGACAGATCTATCCTATGAAGGAATAGACCAGTCAGTGGAGTCAGAGGAAAGAGAGAAAGACAGGAAAGAAACAGAGGCAGAGAGACAGAGACAGAGAGACATCCCTGTGGGTCACAGATAGTGTAGAACTTGAGCTGAGCCCTGCTGGCAAGGTCATACTTTGGCAAACTAAGGAAAGCCAGAAGAGTGAAGGCAAGGTAGTGGGACCCGCTGGGCTGGAGCAGACGGGTCAAAGAATCCAAGGATGGAAAAAGCCTTGAAGATCATCCAGTCTAATCCCTTCATTTCATGGGTGAGGAGAATGAAGCCCCAGAGGGTAAGTGACATAGCTAAGGTCACATAGCTCATAAATAGCCAGCCTGGACTTCAGATGTAGGATTTTTGACTCCAAATTCAGGGACCTTTTTGCAACCCCAGCATTTTTCCCTCCAGGGGAACAGCTAGTGAGGTCAGTGAATGAGAACATTCCCCAATTTGGCTATTCCTCTGACTGTCTCTGCCTTAGAAGAGCTTTCTATTTGGAAATCCAACCCTTATGTAAGATGGGGCTTTTTCCTTAATTAAAAAGAGATTTAAAATATCGGGGGGGTGGGGGGGAGGAACCAGTGATTGTCTCCACTGAGCACTTCCCAGGTTTGAAAAGTCCAAATCTATTGGCCTTGCCTGTCTCCCCTTCCATAAAGTAGAGCTTTTCCCTTAATTGGGAGGGGAAAGAGATTAAATGCATCTAACAATCTCTGAGGCATTTTTAGTTTTCGGGGGGTTTTTTAAGCTCATAACTCAATTTTTTTTAAATCCTTTTATCTCTTGGGTTTAACGTTGCCCCTGAGGCTTCCACTGAGACCCAGGATGTGCCTGGTCCAGCCCAGGTTTTAAATGAGGATTATACTGAAAGAAAATGTTTATTGAGGATCTATTCCATGCCAAGCCCAGGGCTAGGCACCACAGAGGAGAAGCCAAGAACCACATACCTCTGCCCCAAGCAGCTCACAACAGAGTTGGTTAAAAAATGAATAAAGCCACGTACAGCTATAGGCATCCCAAGAGTGACCCTGGCTGGGGCAATGATCAATGAGATGCCAACCAGTTTTGCCCTCCTGGTGACTATGGGGAAGATACGGGGTGGTGTCACGATGTCATGGCCGTAGACTCGAGAGTTTTCTTTTCTGTGGGACCCCCTGGGCAAGTCATTTAACCCCCCTGTACTTCAGATTCGAAGAAGAATGACAGTGATGACTTAACGTCTCTCTGTGCAGAGCTTTCTTTGTCAAATGAGGATAAAATGCTATTACTTCCTCTCCTTCCAGGGTTGTAGGGAAGAAAGGATGTTGTACAGTTCTAAACTTTACAGAACTGAGAGGTGTTGCTGTTACTCTTCCTGTTCATTGCTTTTTGCTTGGCTACTGACACACAGTGAGGTGGGAAATGTGCTGAATCACCAGTCAGCTTGTGCTCGAATCTAAGTTCTTCTAGTTGTCTGTAACTGTGGGCAAGTCACTTCCCTCCTTCTAGACCTCAGTTTCCTTGCTCATAAAGTCAAATTAGAATATAAGCTCCTTGAGGATAAAGGTGGTAAATCTTATTTACTTGTATTTGTATCTGTAGCACTTCATACAGCTCCCAAAATATAGTCAATATTTAATAAATAATCCAGGGGTAGCTGGGGAGCTCAGTGAATTGAGAGCCAGGCCTAGAGACAGGAGGTCCTAGGTTCAAATCTGGCCTCAGACATTTCCTAGCTGTGTGACCCTGGGCAATTCACTTAACCCCCATTGCCTAGCCCTTACCACTCTTCTGCCTTGGAACCAATACACAGTATCAACTCTAAGACAGACGGTAAGGGATTAAAAAATAAATGCTCTATCTATCCACCTGCCTATCCATTTATCTATGTTGATAGAGCCATATATCTACCAAACTTATCCATCCATCTATCTGTTCATATACCCATCTACCTATCAACTTGTCTGTTCATCATTCTTTCTACCTACCTACGTAACTAACTAACTGTGTATCTGTATATCTACCTATCTATCAATTTATCTACCTACTTATCTGTCTATCATTCTTTCTATCTACCCATCTGTTCATCTATCTATCTATCTATCTATCTATCTATCTATCTATCTATCTATCTATCTATCTATTCACCTACCTGCCTATCTATCTATCTATCCATCTACCTACCTGTCTATCTATCTATCCATCTATCCACCCATCCATCATCCATCCATCTACCTATCTATCCATCCATCATCCATCCATATGTCTGCATCTATCTATCCATATATCCATCCATCCATCATCCTTCCATATACCTATCTATCTATCTATCTATCCATCTACCTATCTGTCTATCTATCTATCCATCTATCCATCCATCATCCACCCATCTACCTATCTGTCTATCTATCTATCTATCCATCTATCCATCCATCATCCATCTACCTACCTATCTGTCTATCTATCTATCCATCTATCCATCCATCATCCACCCATCTACCTATCTGTCTATCTATCTATCCATCTATCCATCCATCATCCATCTATCTATCTGTCTATCTATCCATCTATCTATCCATCCATCCATCATCCATCTACCTACCTATCTGTCTATCTATCTGTCTGTCCATCTATCTATTTATCTGTCTGTGTATATATCCATCATCTCTCTGTCTGTCTGACTGTCCATCCATCCATCCATCCATCTATCTATCTATCTATCTATCTATCTATCTATCTATCTATCTATCTATCTGTCTGTCTGTCTGTCTATTAATCTACATGTCTATCTGTCTATCTGTTCATCTATCTAACTACTTTCCTACTCATCTATCTATCTATCCATCTATCCACCTACTTATCTATTTATCTATCTATCCATCTATCTATCGATCTATACACCTACATATCTATCTATATATCTATCTATCTATCTATCTATCTATCTGTATGTCTGTCTGTCTGTCTATCTATCCATCCATCTAGCTGTCTATCTACCTGTCTGTCTGTTGTCTGTCTCTGTTCATCCTTCTGTCTGTCTCTGCCTGCCTACTTACCCATCTGTCTATCCATCCATCATCTATCTTATCTATTTCATCTAATGTGAGTCTTCTTATCCCTGTCTTTCTCCAAATTCTTCATGAAGATTCTACCCAGAATTCTAGAAGTCTTGCCTCAGAACCTTTAATGTTTCATATATGCTAGTGCAGCCTTCGGGCTAGCCTTGGTCTCACTACGTGACCCTTGCAGCAATGTTCAGAGAGACCCAGGCAGCCAAACAAGGGAACTCCCCATCTGTCTTCATCTAGCAACTTTTTCTATGCAGGAGCATTGGTTTTCTGTTCATTTTTAACCCTTTATCTTCTGTCTTAGACTCAATACTGTGTATTGGTCTCTAAGCAGAAGACTAGGCAAAGGGGATTAAGTGATTTGCCCAGGGTCACACAGCTAGAAAGTATCCAAGGCCAAATTTGAACCTAGAACCTCTCATCCGTAGGCCTGGCTCTTAATCCATTAAATCACCCAGCTGCCCCTAGGAGTATTGTTAATGCAGTATCTACAAACCCTCCTGACTTCCTACTGGGGGGAAAGGGCCAAATGAACTGATGATCTAAGATGGACCCAAACAACAGTGGGCTATAAATTCTCACTCAGAACACCTGTTCCCCAAATCCTGCCTCATAAATGACAGGTCTCAGGTGCCCCTCAGTTATGGCTATTGATTGGGTTGTAAAAAAGAGAAACCAAAGATAAAAAGGGGGAAGTACAAAACTAGAATAGAGAGTCCCCTGGAGGCAATGAGCTCCCCATTCCTGAAGACTGTCAATCAGAGGTTGAATGAGCCCTTGGCTCAGGTAGAGATTTCCTGTTCAGGTTCAGAATTATTAGACCCGAGAAGTCCCCTTTAGTTCAGGAATTCTGTGACCAGAGAGCCCAAGCTGACCCTGCAGATATGGGGGCCACAAAACTCCACCAAGGGATCCTTTGCTCTGAACAATCAGACTTTTTAGTTCTCCAAAAATTTCTTTTTAGTTAATAAAAAAAATAAGCCACCTTCCAGGAGCAGGGTTTCCTGCCATAATGGAAAGAAGCCTGGACTTGAAGCCAAAAGACCCACATTCCCACCCTGGCTCCATTTTTTCCCCAGAGGTATGATGCAGTGCACATCGATTAACTTTGCAGCATCTTCCTTCTCATTTGTAAAATGGATGAGATAATCCTTGCACTCCTGCCCCCTCTCCTGACACACACTTTATAAGGTTGTCATAAGGAAAGCCCTCCATAAACTGTAAATGTCCTAGAAATTGGAGCAATCTCACTTGAGGACCTCATCGAGCCCTGGAAGGGGAGTGTGAGAGCTTAGGTTCGAACCTCTGTTCTTCCATTTACTGACGATAACAGCCAGCATTGATTAGAGCACTTTACAAATATGATCTCATTTGATGTTCATAACAACCCTGGAAGGTAATGTGATTATTATCCCCATTTTATAGATGAGAAAACTGAGGCATAGAACGGGTAAATGACTTACCCAGTGTCACACAGCCCATAAATGTCTAAGACTGAATTTGAACTCAGTTCTAGCAATCTATCCACTGTGCCCCCTAACTGCTATGTGATCCCAGGCCAATCACTTAACTTTTCACCTCCACTTTCCTTGTCTGTAAAATGAGGATGAATGAATAGATCTTGGGGTCCCGTCTAGCTTTAAATCTTCTGAATGAGACTATATTTTTTAAACCTTTACCTTCCACCTTAGAATCAATACTGTGCATTGGTTATAAGACACAAGAGCGCTAAGGACTAGGCAATGGGGGTTAAGTGACTTGCCCAGGGTCACACAGCTAGGAAGTATCTGAGGCCAGATTTGAACCGAGGACCTCTGAATGAGACTTTAGTGGGCTATTCTCTAAGAGACAAAACTCACCAACTTCACAGGCTATCCTTGAGGCATTGGAGAAGCCATCTCAGAGAGACTTGGCATTGCAGCAAGACTTTTGGCTCCTGAGAAGAGGGTCTTTTTCAGGCATTCAAACTTCTTTATAATCAAGACCCTCTTTGAAAATCAGGAGATGGAAGTTAAAAGTAAAAGGTTCCGACTCTCCAGCTCAGTCCTGGCTTTATGACCTGGGGAAGTCACTCAGCCTCTGTCTGCCTCTGTTTCCTCATCTATAAAATAAGGATAATATTAGCACTTACCTCCCATGACTACTCCAAAGTTCCAATGCCAACAAGACAGCACATAACAAGGGCTTCCTAAAGGTCTCTTCTCTTCCCTCATCCCCTGTTCCTTCCCCCAGAGGGTGATCCAGAGCTATATCTAATCCATGCTACCCTTTCCTGTTTCTACTCATCTTTTATCAGTGCTGTCATAGAGAAAGTACTGAGGATGGAGAATGAAGATCTGAGTTCAAATCCTGGGTCTGCTCCTCATGTCCCATGTAGAGTTGGGCAGGTCAATTTCCTCCTGTGGGCCTCCATATTCTTCCCCGTAAAATAAAGAGATTGGGCCAGGTGATGTCTTGGGGTCCTACCAGCTGTCACCCCATGATCCCATGGGGTCAGCAGAAGCACCCAGCCCAGAGAGCCAGGAGGAAGGTGACCTGGATTGAGATTGCTCCTTTTGCCCCGCTCCCACCCACTCATCCCATCTCAGGAGGATTCCCAGGCAGAAAAAAATGGCAGCCACGAAGACGTCACCATCACCTGCCCATTGAGGGATCCCACTCAGAGCTCAGCTAACCTCCACCCCCCACTCCAGAATAACAGAAGCTTCCAATCCTCCCACTACTCAGCCTCCCCAAGGGAGGATTTGTTCCCAGTCAGGAGAAGTGTGAAAGCGAGCGAGACAGAATTCACCTTCACGCTCCGCCAATAGACAATTAATTATCAGGTTCTTTAGGGAAGTTTTCCATCTCACAGCTCTTGGGACTCAAAAAGAGAAGGAAAATAGCTCAGCACAGTCTAGAGAATCGCACTGAAGGCCCAGCTGCATCCCTTTTTGTTTACTAGAGGAAACTCTGGTTTGTCCATAAGGATTTTATGACAGGTGGACCATCAATCAGCAAACGTGGATTAAGCACCTTCTATGTGCCAGGCTCCAGAAACACTCGGGATAGAAAGCGCCTACTTTCAATAAGCTTACATTCAATGGGGAAGACGATACCTATCACGTATTCCTGGCTTCACTTCCAACCAGTGCACAGTCTGCTCTTCCTAAGACTTGAGTTTCTCCACTTCTAAAATGGCAGCAAGGGGGGCAGCTGGGTGGCTCAGTGGATTGAGAGTCAGGCCCAGAGATGGGAGGTCCTGGGTTCAAGTCTGGTCTCAGACACTTTTTAGCTGGGTGATCCTGGGCAAGTCACTTAACTCCCATGGCCTAGTCCTTACCACTCTTCTGCATTAGAACTAATACCCAGTATTGATTCTAAGATGGAAGATAAGGATTTTTAAAAAATAAAATAAAGTAAAATAAAATGGCGGCAAGAATATTGGGTATCTAATGCTGTCAGAACATGGGGAACTCACACCAATAAAGCCTCTGTGGCC
Organism: Monodelphis domestica; assembly: GCF_027887165.1. Classification (NCBI taxonomy): domain Eukaryota; kingdom Metazoa; phylum Chordata; class Mammalia; order Didelphimorphia; family Didelphidae; genus Monodelphis; species Monodelphis domestica. The sequence continues at coordinate 700,167,899 of NC_077227.1, read as the reverse complement.
TTTCTCTGCAACAGATATGTCATGGACTGGGAATGCTAGTTACACAACACATCTCCACTGAAGTCCTTGTCTAATGCCTAATTACAGCATGGAAGTGAGCCCCTTCTACCAAGCTGGAGAGGACATGCTCTCGTGGGAATAGACTATGCATGCATCACTTGAGGATCAACCGTTATCTAAGTTCCCAGAGTCTTTTCACCAGCTTGACCACCTGGCAAGACATTTTCATACATAGCGACTTACAGAGGCCATCTTCTAAGGTTTCTTTCTGACTTGTTTCTATCAGATAGTTTCTATCTGACTTGGTGAGAGGAGGGCCCACATTGATAAAATCATGACTCTTTTATGCATGGAAGTGCAGGACACCTCAAATCACCTAGGAAGAAGAAGGAAGGAAGAGATGGAGGAAGGAAAGAATGGAGTGAGGAAGTGATAGAGGAAGGAAGGAAGGAAGGAAGGAAGGAAGGAAGGAAGGAAGGAAGGAAGGAAGGAAGGAAGGAAGGAAGGAAGGAAGGAAGGAAGGGAGGGAGGGAGGGAGGGAGGGAGGGAGGGAGGGAGGGAGGGAGGGAGGGAGGGAGGAAGGAAGGAAGGAAGGAAGGAAGGAAGGAAGGAAGGAAGGAAGGAAGGAAGGAAGGAAGGAAGGAAGGAAGGAAGGAAGGAAGGAAGGAAGGAAGGAAGGAAGGGAGGGAGGGAGGGAGGGAGGAAGGGAGGAAGGAAGGGAGGAAGGAAATGAAGGGAGGAAGGAAGGAAGGGAGGGAGGGAGGGAGGGAGGGAGGGAGGGAGGGAGGGAGGGAGGAAGGGAGGGAGGAAGGAAGGGAGGAAGGAAATGAAGGGAGGGAGGAAGGAAGGGAGGAAGGAAATGAAGGGAGGGAGGAAGGAAATGAAGGGAGGGAGGAAGGAAGGAAGGAAGGAAGGAAGGAAGGAAGGAAGGAAGGAAGGAAGGAAGGAAGGAAGGAAGGAAGGAAGGAAGGAAGGAAGGAAATGAAGGGAGGGAGGAAGGAAGGGAGGAAGGAAATGAAGGGAGGAAGGAAATGAAGGGAGGAAGGAAGGAAGGAAGGGAGGGAGGGAGGAAGGAAGGAAGGAAGGAAGGAAGGAAGGAAGGAAGGAAGGAAGGAAGGAAGGAAGGAAGGAAGGAAGGAAGGAAGGAAGGAAGGAAGGAAGGAAGGAAGGAAGGAAGGAAGGAAGGAAGGAAGGAAGGAAATGAAGGAAGGTAGGAAGGAAGGAAGGAAGGAAGGAAGGAAGGAAGGAAGGAAGGAAGGAAGGAAGGAAAGGATAGAGGAAGAGAAGAAGGAATAGATGATGAAGGGAGAAAGGAAGGAATGAAAGAAGGATTTATTAAGCACCTACTATGTCCTGGCCCTTTAATAAGCACCTTACAAATATTTCATTTTATTCAACCCTAGGAAGTAGGTGCTAATATTTTTCCCATTTTGCTGGTGAGGAAACTGAGGCAAACAGAGGTTAAGTGACTTTCTAAGGTTGCATAAGTAATAACTATATAGTGCTTACTATGAGCCAGGTACTGTGTGCTAACCACTTTATGGTTATTATCTCATTTTATTCTCACAACAACCTGGGCTATAGGTACTATTATTATTCCACTTTACAGATAATGAAACTGAGGCAGAGAGGAGCGGTGATTTGCCAAGAGTTACATGGCTAGTAAATGTCTGAGGCCAGATTTGGACTCAGGTCTTTCTGACTGTAAACCTAGCATTATGTTCACTACATAACTGAGCTGTTCATCCCACACTTCAGCATAGAGAAGAGAGAAAAGCCTAGTTAGTTGAATGAATTTATGAAAAGGAGCAATATTGTGATATTTTTAGCACCTTTTTATCTTCATCTTGAACATATCTAAGAAGTAGTAACTCATTTTTTAAACTCACATTTCAGAGAAAATGTTGAGCTGGGGTTGGATTTAATCTGATATGATTTGCCATCCATCATTGGAAAGAGGAACATTACTGAGGGACTCTGGAAGTGCTAGAAATCAATTCAGATCAACTAGCATTTAATAAGCATCCTAGGACCTTCCATTTCTAGGCCTGGCTCTTTATCCATGAGCTGACTAGCTGCTCTTGGGTCTATATAGCAGAGGTGTGTGTGTGTGTGTGTGTGTGTGTGTGTGTGTGTGTGTGTGTGTGTGTGTTCAGGAAAGGAGGAGACCCCAGGGATCATCGGTCATATCTCTCAGTGCCTTGGATCTCTGCTCCCCTTGGTAGGTTTGATCCTATTCCTTTGGTGGCCACCACCATCATCACCGTTATTTAAGGATCCATCCCACTTCACTTTAGCAATGACTAAAAGCCAAAGGGAGATTTCTGATTGGGCATCCAGTAGGCATCTCAAATTCAGCTTGTCCAAAACAGGACTCATTTCTCCTCCAAACGCCCTTCCCATTCTCCAGGGCACAGCCATTCTTGTAGTCATCCAAGGTCTCGAACTCGATGTTATCTTCAGCTCCTCACTTGTTTATCCTCCATTTCCCATCCATTGCCAGATCCATTTCTTCCTGCCTCCATTTTCATGTGTATCTCCTTTGCTCAGGTGCCACCACTCTGGCGAAGGCCCCAATCTTCTCTCCTCCAATTTAGTCCAATAGTTGTCTAATTGATCTTCTTGACTCGAGTCTCTCTCCTAAGCTCCAGGCCCCCATTACCAACTGCCCATTAAAGTATGTCTTCCTGACTTCAACCCTAGCACCACCCAGCCGCCCAGCCTCAGATTTGGCCTCAATTTCCACTCACCCTCACTCCATACTATAGCTAACCATTTGCCAAGTCTTGTTCCTTCTTATCCTCCAGCATTTCTTCCATTTGTCCCCTTTTCTCCACTTACAGCCACCATCTGAGTTGAGGCCTCCATCATCTCTCACGTGGACAATAATGATAACTTCCTAATTGATCTAATTGGTTCCTGCCTCAAATATCTCCCTTCTCCAATTCATAATCTAAGTGGCTCCCTATTATTTCTAGGATCAAACAGCTAGGTGACTCAATGGATAGTTAGGGTTAGAGATGAGAGAATATGGGTTCAAATCTGACCTCAGATACTTCCTAGCTGTGTGACCTTGGGCAAGTCACTTAAACCCCTATTGCCTAGCCCTTATTTCTCATCTACCTTAGAAGCAACAAACAGGATTGATCCTAAAATGGGAAGTAAGAGTTTAATTTCACAATCTGGCTTCAGCCTCACTATCTTTCTGTTCTGATATATTTCAGGCAAATTGGCCATATAAAAGTCAGTCTCCCACCCATCCATATGCTTTTGCACAGGCTGTCTGTCTCCCATGCCTGTAATGACCTTCCCTCTCTTGCCTTTCTAGAATCCTTATTTCCTCAAAGCTAGAATCAACAGCTATTTTTTGCATGAGGTTTTCCCTGGTCCTCCCACCTGCCTCACTCATAGTGCCTCCTCTCCCCAATTACCTGCTATTTATTTAACCCAAACTCTGCTCCTAAAAAGGACAGATCCAAGTCTCTCCAAGCCACGGCACAGCGTGAGATCAGGAAGATGCAAGAATGATGGTGGAAAAAAAGGCAGAAGAAATCCAGCACTTTGCTGATACAAAAAACCACAAACAATTTTTCAGTGCCCTCAAGACTGTCTATGGGCCATTAAAACCCACCACCACTCCCTTGCTATCCTCTGATGGTGACACTCTCATAAAAGATAAAATAGGCATCAGCAACAGGTTGAAAGAACACTTCAGTCAGCTTCTCAACCAACCCTCTTCAGTCGACCAAAGCGCCCTTGACCAGATCCCCCCAAACCGCACCATTGAACAACTTGACGTCCCTCCTTCAAAAGAGGAAGTCCAAAAAGCCATTAAACAAATGAGTGCAGGCAAGGCACCCGGTAAAGACGGGATCCCAACCAAGGTGTACAAGGCCTTAAATGGAAAGGCGCTCCAGGCATTACACATAGTGCTGACCAGCATATGGGAAGAGGAAGACATGCCCCCAGAACTCAGAGATGCCTCCATCGTAGCCCTATACAAGAACAAAGTATCACGAGCAGCCTGTGACAACTACAGAGGCATCTCACTACTCTCCACTGCTGGAAAGATCCTCGCCCGTGTTATACTCAACAGACTCCTGTCATCTGTTTCAGAGCAGAACCTGCCTGAATCACAATGTGGCTTCCGACCAGATCGCAGCACCATCGACATGGTCTTCACGGTGAGGCAAATGCAGGAAAAATGCCTTGAGCAGAACCTGAGTCTCTACATTGTCTTCATAGACCTGACAAAGGCGTTCAACATAGTGAAGAGGGACGCATGGTGGGTGATCCTCAGCAAGCTCGGCTGCCCAGCAAAATTAATCAAACTGATCCAGCTCTTTCATGTCGACATGACAGGGGAAGTCCTATCTGGTGGAGAGACTTCAGATCGCTTCAACATCTCCAATGGCGTGAAACAAGGCTGTGTCCTCGCTCCGGTACTATTCAACCTATCCTTCACCCAAGTATTACGACATGCAGTGATGGATCTAGACCTGGGCGTCTACATCAAATACTGGCTGGATGGCTCACTATTTGACCTTCGCCTCCTGACTGCAAAAACAAAGACAACAGAAAGACTCATCCTGGAAGCTCTCTTTGCAGATGACTGTGCTCTCATGGACCACCAAGAAAATCATCTCCAAACCATTGTGGACAAGTTTTCCACCACAACAAAACTGTTTGGCCTGACTATCAGCCTCAGCAAAACAGAGACGCTGTTCCAACCTGCACCAGGGAGGCCAATGAACCAGCCGTGCATTACAAGCGACGGCACGCAGCTTTCTAGCGTCAACACTTTCAAGTACCTGGGCAGCACCATCGCCAACGACGGGTCCCTAGACCACGAGATTAATGCCAGGATCCAAAAGGCCAGCCAGGCACTCGGGCGGCTGCGCTGCAAAGTCCTCCAACACAGTGGTGTAAGCACTGCGACGAAGCTCAAAGTGTACAACGCAGTGGTCCTCAGCTCGCTCCTGTACGGTTGTGAGACATGGACACTGTACCGGAAGCACATGAAACAGCTGGAGCAATTCCACCAACGCTCCCTCCGGTCAATCATGACGATCCGATGGCAGGACCGAATCACCCACCAGGAAGTCCTCGACAGAGCCAACTCCACCAGCATCGCAGTCATGGTCCTCCAAACCCAGCTACGATGGTCTGGACACGTCATCCGCATGGACCCACAGCGAATACCAAGACAGGGATTCTATGGTGAACTGTCAGCTGGACTCAGGAAACAAGGCCGACCAAAGAAAAGGTTCAAGGATCAGCTAAAGTCCAACTTGAAGTGGGCTGGCATGACACCAAAGCAACTAGAACTCGCTGCCTCTGACAGAAGCAGCTGGCGAACCCACATTCACCAGGCCGCCACCACCTTTGAAGATGAGCGATGTCGACGTCTTGCCGCTGCGCGTGAACGCCGACACCAGGCCACAACCGCACCTCCCGTAACAACTGGCGTCTCATGCCCCATGTGCCACAAACTGTGCGCCTCAGTCTTTGGACTCCAAAGCAATATGAGGGCACATCAATAGATGATAATGCACAAAAACAATTGTCATTCTCAGTCACCAAGAGACTACCACTATTTGATATATAATTATATTTTTATGTTCCTGCGTTCCAATTTGGCCAACTGTTTGACCCTGGACAAATCACTTGACCCTGTTTATCTCAGTTTCCTCATCTGCCAAATGGATTAGAAAAGGAAATGGCTAACCACTCCAGTATCTCTGCCAAGAGAACCCCAAAGTAGGGTCATGAAGAGTCAGATGACTAAAATTAATGGAACAACAACATTTATATGCATTGTCTTCCCCAGTAGAATATGTAACCAAGTCAACAAGCATTTATTAGGTTCTTCCTATGCAGCAAGAGTAAGCACTGGGGTTACCAAAAAGACCCTATTTTTTTTAGTGAATGCACAATCTAATGATGAAGACAGCATGACAACAACGGTGCAAACAAGCAATATTCCAGATAAATTGGAGAGAAGCTCAGAGGGGCAACTCTATAGTTAAAGAGGATTGAAGAAGGTGGGACTTCAGCTGAGACTCAAAGGAGGGGAGACAGAAGACAGAAATGAGGAGAGAGGGAGACCATTCCAGGCCTGGAAGTCAGCCAGTAAAACTGTCCCAAGGCTGTAGATGGAGTGGGGTATATGAAAGATGGCAGGGAAGTCGGCGTTGACAGAAGGAATAAGGTATAAGAAGACTGGAAATGAAGGAAGGGACTGGGTTATAGAGGACAGCTAAGTTACTCAGTGGATAGGGCCAGGCCTGAAGATGAGAGATCCTGGGTTCAAATCTGGCCTCAGACACTTCCCAGCTGTGTGACCCTGGGCAAGTCATTTAAAGCCCATTGCCTAGCCCTTACTGCTCTTCCACCTCAGAATTAATATGTAGTATCAACACAGAATATTCTAGCACAGAAGGTAAGGGTTTTAAAAATAATAACAACAAAAGTCAAACAAAGGATTTAAGATTTTATCCTGGAGATGATAGGAATGAAGGGAACAAGGAAATGGTGTGGTCAAATTTGTGCTTTAGGAAATTCAATTTGACAGCTGAGTCTAGTATGGACCAGGGCAGGGAGACAGAGCAGCAGGCTATTGCAGTAGTCAGTGTGAGAAGGAAGGAGGCATATACAAGCAATATCACAAAGGTTAGAATGACAAGAATGGTTTCATTTTGTCTTTCTTTCCCTAATACTTAGCACCATTCCAGATATCTAATAGGCACTTGGTTAATGCTTTTGGATTGAATGAGTGCATGATCTTCTTGAACACCTAGAGGGACAGGGAGCTCACTCTCTCCTGAGATGCTAACTTCTACATTAGGAAAACTCTAATTTTTAGGAAGTTTTCTTCATCTGGAGCTTGTCTTCCTCTCCATGCACCTTCCTCCCAGAGCTCCTAGTTCTAACCTTGCCCCAAGTAGGCCAAGTCAAATCATTCTTCCAGTTCATAACCTTTTCCAGATTTCAGATTCCTTTCATGAAAGTATCCTGAAAGTTTGGTCCTTCCTGAAAAAGTCATAAACCCCAACATTTGTTTCTGGGGTTTTTTTTTTGTTTTTTTAATTTTTATTTAGTCATTTCCAAACATTATTCATTGGAAACAAAGATCATTTTCTTTTCCTCCCCCTTCCCCCTCCCACCACCTCTCCCATAGCCGACGCGCAATTCCACTGGGTATCACATGTGTTCTTGATTCGAACCCATTTCCATGTTGTTGGTATTTGCATTAGAGTGTTCATTCAGAGTCTCTCCTCAGTCATATCCCCTCCACCCCTGTAGTCAAGCAGTTGCTTTTCATCGGTGTTTTTACTCCCACAGTTTATCCTCTGCTTGTGGATAGTGTTTTTTAGATCCCAGCAGATTGTTCAGGGACATTGCATTGCCACTAATGGAGAAGTCCATCACCTTTGATTGTGCCACAATGTATCAGTCTCATGTACAATGTTCTGGTTCTGCTCCTTTCACTCTGCATCACTTCCTGGAGGTTGTTCCAGACTCCATGGAATTCCTCCAGTTCATTATTCCTTTTAGCACAATAGTATTCCATCACCAACATATACCACAATTTGTTCAGCCATTCCCCAATGGAAGGACATCCCCTCATTTTCCAATTTTTGGCCACCACAAAGAGTGCAGCTATGAATATTCTTGTACAAGTCTTTTTACTTATTGTTTCTGGGGTACAAACCCAGCAGTGCTATGGCTGGATCAAAGGGCAGACAGTCTTTTATCACCCTTTGGGCATAGTTCCAAATTACCCTCCAGAATGGTTGAATCAATTCACAACTCCACCAGCAATGAATTAGTGTCCCTAATTTGCCACATCCCCTCTTGTTTTTGTTTTTTAATTCTTACCTTCCATCTTAGAATTAATACTATGCATTGATTCCAAAACAGAAGAGTGGTAAGTACGAGGCAATGAGGGTTAAGTGACTTGCCCAGGGTCACAGAGCTAGGAAGTATCTGAGGCTATAAACCCCATTGTTTAAAATGAAACCCTTTGGGGGCAGCTAGATAGCCAGATCTAGGGCAAAGATGTCCTGGGTTCAAATGTGGCCTCAGATACTGCTTTGCTATTTGACCCTGTAAGTCTTTTAACTCCCATTTCATTGCCTACTTCTTCTGCCTTGAAACCAATAGGTAGTATCAATTCTAAAAGAAAAGGTAAGGGTTTAAAAAAATAATAATGAAACTCTTCCTGGCCACAAACTTGCACTATGGCCCCCTTCCTGGTACATCACACAGAGACCTTCTGTAAGTGCTTCATACACATACAACTATATTTATTGGTATGTCAAAAACATGCTTGACCCTGGAACCAAGTTCCTATTTCCTTTCTCAGATTTCATCTGAAATCGTCCAACATTTGCCTTCTTATTTTCCATTTCTATATGAGGATCTGGGATTGTTCATTGTAATTTCCAAGTTATACAAGAGTGATGCTTCTCTTTGTCAGCCTAGAAAATCACATTCTACAGTCCTTAATATACTTCTGTTTTGAGGTGGAAGGGGGAATCATCTCTGACTTCCAGGTTCCCAACTTGTGAATACCTGCCATGTCCTGATAGGAAACTCAGCAAAGAGCTTACTCCCCTGTCACAGCTGTTGGAACCCTCTTCTAGGCTCACCTGGGACCCTTTCCTCTTTCCTTCCTATAGTGGGTGCTTTTGTCCAGTGTAGGAGGGAGAGTAGGGAAGCCCCCACTCATGGTGCCAGGGCTGGGTCATAGAGACACACACTCCTACCTCTAAAAATGAGTTTTCCCATGGAGACCCCATCATAGGGATAGCTGGATTCTAGATCAGCTCAATTCAATTAAGCAAATACTTATGCAACAGCAGTTGTTGGCCTAGACCTGTACAAGACACTAAGGATATGCCAGAGAAAGAACTGTTGGGGAAAAGAAGGAAGGAAGGAAGGAAGGAAGGAAGGAAGGAAGGAAGGAAGGAAGGAAGGAAGGAAGGAAGGAAGGAAGGAAGGAAGGAAGGAAGGAAGGAAGGAAGGAAGGAAGGAAGGAAGGAAGGAAGGAAGGAAGGAAGGAAGGAAGGAAGGAAGGAAGGAAGGAAGAAGAAAGAAAGAAAAAAGAAAGAAGGAAAGAAAGAAAGAAGAAAGAAAGAAAGAAAGAAAGAAAGAAAGAAAGAAAGAAAGAAAGAAAGAAAGAAAGAAAGAAGAAAGAAAGAAAGAAAGAAAGAAGAAAGAAAGAAAGAAGAAAGAAAGAGAGGAGAGAGAAAGAGAGAGAGAGAAAGAGAGAAAGAGAGAGAAGAAAGAAAGAGAGAGAAGGGAAGGAAGGAAGGAAGGAAGGAAGGGGAAGGAAGGAGGAGGAGGAAGGAAGGAAGGAAGGAAGGAAGGAAGGAAGGAAGGAAGGAAGGAAGGAAGGAAGGAAGGAAGGAAGGAAGGAAGGAAGGAAGGAGGAAGGAAGGAAGGAAGAAAGAAGGAAAGAAAGAAAGAAAGAAAGAAAGAAAGAAAGAAAGAAAGAAAGAAAGAAAGAAAGAAAAGAAAGAAAGAAAGAAAGAAAGAAAGAAAGAAAGAAAGAAAGAAAGAAAGAAAGAAAGAAAGAAAGAAAGAAAGAAGAAAGAAAGAAAGAAAGAAAAAGAAAGAGAGAGAGAGAAAGAAAGAAAGAGAGAGAAGGAAAGGAAGGAAGGAAGGAAGGAAGGAAGGAAGGAAGGAAGGAAGAAGGAAGGAAGGAAGGAAGGAAGGAAAGAAGGAAAGAAAGAAAGAAAGAAAGAAAGAAAGAAAGAAAGAAAGAAGAAAGAAAAGAAGAAAGAAAGAAAGAAAGAAAGAAAGAAGAAAGAAAGAAAAGAAAGAAAGAAAGAGGAGAAAGAGAGAAAGAGAGAAAGATGAGAAGAGAGAAAGAGAGAAAGAGAGAAAGAGAAACAGATATACTATCATCATCTTCTTCTTGATTACTATTATTTCATCTTATTCAACACCACTTAGAGACTCCTACAGCATTCTGAACCACCATAATTGCACATACAGGAGACTGTACCTGAGCTGTCACTGTAGGGGAAGGGATAAATTTGTGTAGAGGCAGCAGAGAACATTCTAAGGAGGGAAGTATGTGAGTAAAAGCAAAGAGGGAGAGAAGACGGCAAGCTCAGTAATAGAGTTAAGCTCCACAGTGGGCAAGAGCCGCCATGGTGGACTGGCCTGGAAGCCACCCATCATCTAGAACATCGTGTTGGTGACTGAAATGCTCCGTTTCAAACAGCAGCAAATCTTTGAAACAGGGCCTGGCATTTAGCTGGGTCCAATGGTGCCCGAGCCCAGCTACGTTTCCTTTAGGCAGGAGAGGGCACTCTTGAGACATCTTTGGCTGCAAATTCTATTTTTTTTCCAAGAGAAGACACTGAGCTTGGACTTGCAGAATTCCCAATCTCAAATTCTCCAACCCCATTACCAAATGTCACTGAGTAATGACGGTGTTGGACTGTGGTATTGGCCCCCTGACTTGTATTAGCTGTCAATCTAGACTGGGTGAGAGGGCTCTCGCTGGGCCAGGACATTTTCAGCCCAGAGCTATTGTATGAACCAGTGTGCTTTCTGGGATGCCATAAAATGAATTCCAGTTTGTGTGAACATGCCCCGTCTGTACGTCCCAGGGCCCAGGCACCCCAAAGGGCCATTGGCTGGGAGTAGTTTTAGATGAGATAGGAGGACCCAGATGTGAAAACCTGAGCATCAACCCAGAATAATAAGGGTAGCCTTTCTGCTCCTCCTCCGGTCTGAGAACATTCAGGGAGGAGGGACCAGGATACAGACCTTTTACCAGGCCTTCCTGGGTCCTGAGGCCCTCCATGGTCAGAGAATCATAGACTCATGTAGAGACGCAAGGAAAAGGAATATACATTTATCTAGTGCCTACTGTGTACCAGGCTCTCTGTGAGGTTATTTTATAATTGTTTTAATTTCACAATTATTTATTTTTTAATATTATGATTCTTTTATTTGAGGTCTCACACAATCCTATGAGGTAGATGCTGTCATTACCCCCATTTACAGTTGAGGACACTGAGTCAGGTAGTAAATGACTTGCCCAAGATCATATAGCTGTAAGTTTTTGAGGACTGGGTCTGAGCTACGGTCTTCCTGACTTCAGGCCATGCATGTACTGTGCAAACTATACCGACCTAACTGCAGAATGTTCAAAGGGAAGGAAATTTCAAGAGCAAATAATATTACATATCACTTACTCTATCATAGGGAAATAGCAAATTATATTGTATATCATTTTACCTATTGTATGGAAAGAGTAATAATATTATATAATCATTTTTACCTAGTATAGGGAAAGAGCAAATTATATTATATATGCTTTTACCTATTGTATAGAAAGAGTAAATAATATTATATATCATTTTACCTAGTGTAGAAAGAGCAAATTATATTATATATTCTTTTACCTATTGTATGGAAAGAGTAAATAATATTATATATCATTTTACCTAGTATAGGGAAAGAGCAAATTATATTATATATGCTTTTACCTATTGTATAGAAAGAGTATATAATATAATATATCATTTTACCTAGTGTAGAAAGAGCAAATTATATTATATATTCTTTTACCTATTGTATGGAAAGAGTAAATAATATTATATATCATTTTACCTAGTATAGGGAAAGAGCAAATTATATTATATATGCTTTTATCTATTGTATAGAAAGAGTAAATAATATTATATATCATTTTACCTAGTATAGGGAAAGAGCAAATTATATTACATATGCTTTTACCT